>NC_142790.1:27740006-27880006 GCF_988280905.1 Pimephales promelas
TGATATTTTTAAAGATTTTCTGACTTTGACAGTCTGCATTTTTATGTTATACCACCAACACATTTTTTACTTTAAGGCCCACAAAGTACATAAAACACAGATTCATAAATTAAAAAAAAACATGGTC
This sequence comes from Pimephales promelas, assembly GCF_988280905.1. Taxonomy (NCBI): domain Eukaryota; kingdom Metazoa; phylum Chordata; class Actinopteri; order Cypriniformes; family Leuciscidae; genus Pimephales; species Pimephales promelas. Next base: position 27,740,134 of record NC_142790.1, read on the forward strand.
TTAGAAGTGTAACTGCATTTTAAATACATGAAGGTTATATTTATCAGAGATGCGTGTGTGTGATCATAAATATCTCTTTCTGTAGGATAGCAGTGGACTGAAATTATGGAAAAGAAGATGGTTTGTCCTCTCTAATTTCTGCCTGTATTATTATAAAGGTAAAAGCATGTTATTGCTAATAAACGATCTAAGTAAATGCATTCATTTTCCATTTCAAAAACACTTATCCCCTGAAATGACTTCCTCCAGACAGCCGTGAGGAGTCTGTTCTGGGCAGTATTCCTCTTCCCAGCTACAGGATCCTGTACTGCTCACCTAGAGAGTGCAGGAACCGCAAGTATGCATTCAAGGTGAGAGTGAACGTCCCCTTAAACCTAACAGTACAGTCTCATACCATATATTCTCACTGTAAACATGTGCTTTAGGTGGTTCATCAGGGGATGCGGCCGTATATCATGAGCGCTGAGACCCAGGAGGACATGTTGGGCTGGGTCAGGGCTCTCAGCCAATCAGCAAGCATGGAGGCTGATGACATGATCAACAGGTGAACCTCAAACTTCATTTCAATCCATTTTTATGGATTTTATAATCGTTTTTCTTGTTCTTTAGACGCTGTGCAAGTTTTCAGGACTTCACTCAGATGGGAGATAACGCTAAAACAATGGAGCTCCAACACATGACCCCGTTTCCAGAAAGAAACGCCCAGACCGCAACAAAACTGACCAGGGTGCAGACAGAGCCGTCTCTACTAGATCACGAGATGACGGGGATAAAAATGAAGACGCCAGAACTGAGAGGAAGACATGGGAGCAGACCAAGGTAAATGATTGGAGATGCTTCACAATTAAACTGTATGAATGACCTTTAAAGGGTCTTGAGGACTTCTACTTGTTATAAAGGGACCACAACTTCCACTTTTCTAGCATTTTTAAAGTTAGTTAAAGTCCATCAAGGTTTATTGTGACATAACAGTCGTAATTTTGTTTTAAATTACTTGTTCTACCTCAGGCTGTTTTTGCTAATGTACTCTAAAATATGAGTCTGTTCTCATGGGCTGTGAACAGCAGGGGAAAACAATGCAAAATACAATTCATAAAAAGCAACCAGGCTTATTGAATTTTATTGGGTCTATGCACTTCATGGTAATTCATTTTAATCCATTTTTGGGTTGGTTGGTTGGTCCAATGTAAAATCTGGGCCATTAAGCAAAACCAGTTGAGAACCACTAATCTAAATCTGTAAAGATGTGGGATGAGTGAACATGATTTATTATCTCCCATTCTTCAATAACAGCCTCTTTGCAATCCCAGCAATACATTGTGACAGATTTTCAGAACAATCCATGCAGAAATGCCACTTACATTGCTAAGATCAGCTCTTTTTCCCTCCATCAGCACGGCTGAAGCGACTGAGCAATCTCCAAGTTTGGTGAATGCAGATGAGGAACATCTTTCCTTCCACCATCCGAAAGCAGCCTTCAAGCATCCTCCATTTCCCAGAGATCAGTATGGGTCGCCATGTCACGGTACCATGGGCAGAGCGGACGTTTGGCCCTTTGAAACCTGCTCAAGCGCCCCCCTGTCACCATACATCTACACAGAGAGAGGACGTGTGCCCGATCAGGTGAAAATAAAGAATATACGCTAATGTGCCAATACGGTCATATTCAAAATACACACTTTCTTTAACCGTCTGTCTGGGTTTCAGCCTTTTCAGCCTGAGTTTCCATGTTCAGTGTGCTACTCTTCCAACTACCACACGGCCGAACACATGGACATGTGCAAGGTGAAGTTTCCAAGCAACAGAGCATATACCGTTCATATCGGGTCTTTTAAACAATTCAATTAATACATTAAATTTCAATGCACCAGCTCAAAAGAACAAATCTTTAACATTATCACATGGTCTCTGACATCACTGTGTGGCATATTGCATGCTGTAAAATATTATATTAATGCAAAAATGAAAATGAGCTATTTAAAAATTTTGTAATAAACGTTTTCTCAGGTATGTTGTTTTTAAAGATTTATGCTGTTTGACAATTTAAGTCAATTACTTTTCAGATTTCATATCTATTACAAGCTGGTAGATGTTAAGCATCTTCAATTTAGAAATGTATGTAGCGTGCAAAAAAAAAAAAAGCGTGCATCTATTTTTGAATGGCTGTCACTGGAGAGAAAAAAAAAATATTGCATTTGATGATGTAATAATGACTAATCAGATTTAATTTTATTTTAATCCAGGCAGGGAAACCAGACATCCTAACGGGGAGAGAAGTTCAGCCAATCATAGGTCTGGAAAACGATACAGATGTGAGTGCACTGTAGCCCACGTGTGTGTGTGTGTGATTTTGATATTTTCTTTGGAAGAAAACTAGGCATAATTAAAAAAAAAAAAAGTAATAATGTAATTGAAAAAAAAAAAATTAAGTAGTTTTTGTTGAGTTGTTACTAAATTTGAATTAAAACGAAATGTTCCAGCAAGCATAATCATGACAGATCATTGTTTACATCATTGTATTACATTAGTTTGTTATGTGTAGCTAGTGTTCTGAAATGTACCCTTGGTGACAATTTATTTAGTATTTATTGACTTGAAAACTGCTATTGTAGTATCAGTATATAGTTGCAATGCAATCGGATCACGGTTATGTTTGCAACATCAAGTATTCCTAAGAGTTTCACATATTAAAGCAACACTAAGTAAGATTGTTTACCTTAAAATAATGTTTCCAAAATGGTTTCAGTGGTTCATTAAGTCGTAACAGGGTGAAAGGCACTTCTGGATTCGCTTTGTGGTCCTATATCTGCTATAACCACGCTATGTAAGATTGCCAGATCGGGTCGCATTTAAAAACATAAGAAAACTACAAATTTGACTTGCTTTACGTGAAGCGTTACAATAATCATTATTTTGTTTTTCTTAGTTTCTGATGTCGCAATACATCATACTTTCATGAAATTGTGCAACATACTCTACCTTGTCTGTGGACCTTAGCATTCATTCCAACAGCCCGCGTGTGTTCGACAGTCGGCTGCGCTAGGATACATAATTTACGACAGCGCTAATGGACAATTCCACTTCCAACCAGTAGGGTGACCGCAGAGGGAAAGTTACCTGGTGTTGCTTTAAGAAAATATTCGAGATCTTCTTAAGAAATGCACTCACTCAGGAACATTCTTACAAACCTCTTCACTGTGGATCTGACCCGTTGAGCTCCTGTCCCTCAGGTGGTCCTCACTCGTCTGTGTGGATGTGATAAACTGCTGCAGGCCGTCTCTATGCAGCTGGCTCAGTTACAGGCAGATAAGGTCTGTCACACAAACAGATCACACACACTCATAATGCATGCTTAAAACACTTAAAATATTCCTCAAATATTAACTACACAAATATTCCTGCCTGCTCTGTCCCTTTCTTCAGAAGAGCATTGAGTACGCTCTAGAAATCAAATGGTTGGTGAGGGAAGATGGACTACCTGGAGAGCAGCAGGAAGTATCCCAGAAGGCTTTGCTTCAGGAGGAGCTGGTTACACTCAGAGCCAGAATATGTGATTTGTCATTGGTACAGTATTGATTGTGTGTGTGTGTGCGCTATGCTTGCACATTTACTGTTTCTGATCTTACAGCGTCTCGGTTCACAGTAAATTAACTCCATCTGCATCTGCTCTGAGTTTCTGTAGATTTAATGTGCATTTGTGAATGCAAAATGTACCAGCCATATACATATACTTGTAATGAGAAGCACTTATCAACAAAAGAGTATCTTTAAGGGCTCTCATGGGGTTCAGTCAAAATAGATCAATCATTGTACGTTTTAAAATCAAGAAATTAAGACAGCCATTAAATATTAGTTTTGTAATTTTACAATTTTAATGTGTTATATAATATAACAATATATTAATATATTTTACGGTGAAATGTTACAAAGTTTTTATTTAGCAATACTGATAATTATTATTTTATAGCCATATTTATATATAATTATGCATCCCTTAAAACAAGCAAGCAAATCTAGACATTATTTAAATAATTTTTTTTAAAATTACAATTGCAATTTCTATCAGGGAAAAAAAAAAAATAATAATAATTAAAAAAAACACAATTTGATTTTTCCACAAATTGTCCAGCCTTTGTGTGTGTAAATGAAATACTAGTATAAAAAAAGATTCTTGCTGTGTTTGTGACATTAGTAGATCAGATTAATGCATTAATAATGGAGTGACACCTCTCTTCATCAGGAGATGGACAGTTTGTGGAGTGATTATGAACGGATGGAGAGCGAGCTGTCGGTTTTCCATTCTCATCTCCAACACATCCTCCACTTCGGGACAACGCAGGTAATGCCACGTTTATTAACGTTTTGGCATATAGAAACACCTATACTGTAACTATACCTTAGCATAATGTTTAAAGATCTTGTGAGCGACTTTAGACCGCTAAATGACTACTTACAAATTTCTGAATGGTTAAAAAACGTCTAAATCCAAATAACCCCAGGAGCAGATTCAGGCGCAGAGGCAGCTCTGGATGATGGAGGATATCTTGTGTGGTTTAAGGGTGAACAAGAACCGCTTTATGGCCTTACTGGGTCTCCAGACGCAGGGGGGTGAGTAAATGTGTCCGTCTGTGTCAATGTTCATTCATTTAAGCACGTATATGTAAATCGTTTTCTCTTTCTATCCTTCAGTTCCCCAGCCAAAATCTGTTCCCTATTTTGAGGGCGAGTTAGGAGTCCCCAACATGGTAATGAGACTTTTAGCCATTTTGTGCAATGTATATAAGCACATATTTTGAAAAATACAGCAGAAAACAGAACATTTACAAACAGCAGAAGAACAATTAAGTCAGACGTTATGGCGCTATATGGCCACAAGGGGGAGCTTGGGCTCCATGAAAAATCAGAGCAAAATACTTTTTAGGTTTTATGAATTTTAAAATGAATGTCAACTGTAGAAAATAAAGGGCCTGTATAACACTCTCACTGCTGGGTTGTGTCAGGAAGGGCATCCGACGTAAAACCTGTGCCAAATCATGTGTGTGAGAAGCGATTGAGAAGTAATGTGCTAAAGTGCTATACAAATACATTTACACTACTGCATTGAAAATGTTTCTGTATAGGTTTTTACATCAAAATTATTCTATTAGCGGATAGGAAAAACAACTGTCAACTTCATCGCAAATAGTTTCTAAATAATATTTTACTCATTTGATTTCATTCAATGATGACATAAAAATATATCTAATTTTGAAAACCATAATATATTTATAAAGAAAGTGTCTCTCACATTGGGATCATCATATTTAGGCAATAAAAAGTTTGATTTATGAGATGTATAGTTGGCTAGACAGTTTAAACATGATATTATTCTCTTTCTCTGATGTAAAAGGAGTGCGTGACTGAAGCGGAGCAGCAGGACTTCATGAAGATTCACCAGAGTTATAAGAGATGGACCCAAGAGAGCCCTGCCAATGACAGCAAGACGAGTGTTGAACAGGACGTCCCACCCGAGCCGCTGCGCCTGACCCGCGTCGTGACGTCTAGCCTCCCGACGTCGCTCATCGCAGAGCGCATTTATGTGGACGACCCCTATCCCGAGCAAATCCCCCTGCAGTCGGGACTGAGGAACAGCCAGAGGAAACCCAGCAGAACGACGCATGAGACGGCCGACAAGAGCAGACACTTACACTGGGCCGACGGACCGCAAGAGATGATGCAGAAGAAACCGCCTCAAAGTCCCAGAGAGAAGGCACTGGCTGATAGAAAGGTCTGGACACACCATCAACAGGAGGTGACATTTTCTATTTCATTTCACATTTAATTACCGTTGACTTTTCCAACTAATTTTTCCTGTTGCGTTGAGAATGAGATACCTAGGGAAAATATCTAATTAATAGTTCAGACATTCTATAATCTTATTTTAGTAATTTTTAATCATGATAATGTTTTTCTTTATAAGTAATATTATACACTACTGTTCAAAAGTTTAGAATTGAATACTTTTATTTAGTATAGACATTATTAAACTGATTAAAAGTCACAGTAAAGACTTTTATAATGTTACAAAATGTTTCAATTTCAAATAAATGCTGTTCTTTTGAACTTTATATTCATCAAATAACCCTAAATAACGTATTATGATTTCCAAAAATAAGCAGCAGAACTGTTTTCAACATTGATAATAATTAGGGCTGTGCAAAGATTAATTGCATCCAAAATAAAAGTTTGTGTTTAAATAATATTTGTGTGTGTGCTGTGTATAATTTTGTATATATAAATACAAATGCATGCATGTATACATTTAAGAATTATTTGCGTGTAAATACTGATCATAATCTATATTATATATAAATATTTTATATATGAATAACACATTTTCTTAAATATATATATATGCATGTGTGTGTATTTATATGTACAAAATAATTATACACAGCACACACAAATATATCATGTAAACACAAACTTTTATTTTGGATGCGTTTAATCGCAATTAATCTTTCCACAGCCCTAATAATAAAGTTTCTTGAGCAGCAAATTATCATATTAGAGTGATTTCTGAAGGATCATGTGACACTGAAGACTGGAGTAATGATGCAAAAAATTCAGTCTTGATCGCAGGAATAAATTACATTTTAAAATATGTCATTAAACTGTTGCTGGATTGATCGCCATGATGAAAGAGCCATTGACATCGTCAGGGTCAGGTGGTACAAATAACCCACAGCCTGCTGGGAAACTAATGCCTGAGTGCAGTCATAATACATACAGATGATTATATGCATGTGTGCATGAATGCATGTTACAGCTCGAGCCTGAAGCCTTGTGCCTTACAAACTCTGAGTCTGACTGCGACGCTGCCATGAGCTCTCAGAAACGCCACACTAAACTCAGACGAACGGATAAAAGAGACAGAAGTACGAGGTATGGATATTTACACCATCTACACCCATGAACAATTCTGCCAGAATATTGACTGCATTTAAAGATATATTTGCATGGATCCAAATACATGCTTTGCTTCCACTACGCATGGTTTCAGAATTGCACTTAATCTTTATTTTCTCTGAGCACGCATTAGGTTGCACAGGTCTTTACAGCTTTACACCATGTTTAATTCAGTCTGAGTTTTGTTTTAAATTAGCCGGACAGCTTTTCTTTCTACTCTTAAACATTAAGTCTGACACTATATTATTCTGAAAAATATTCCTCTTCATCACTCTCTCTTTTTCTTTTACTTTCAGTGCAGCCAGAGAGCGCTTCATAGACGACATTCATCCCTTGAAACTTATTACAGCCAGTGAAAAGGAGACAGATGTCCAGAAACACACACCAGGTTACATGAAGCATTTGTTTTGCATTTACTCTACATACAACCATGCACGCTCATACTGTAAAATATTTTGATAGAATTTAAGAAACATTAGTGTTATTAAACCACAAAACTCTAATACACATGCATATTAGCCTCATGCACTAGCACAATTTCTAAATTATACAATCATTTCATTTTCATCTTTTTTTCCAGATTCTGCTGTTGTACATTTGAGCAACGGCTACAACAGTGATAGACACAAATTTAAAAGCCACAACAGAGAGTCGGCCAGCCCAATAACGCCACAATGTGATGACGCAAATGTGCACAGTGAAATCAAGAACAAAACAGCTCAACAATCATCTTGCAATGATATCATTGTCATAGAAAGCCACTCCATCAATCATATTTCAACTCTTACAGTGTTTAAGGGACATCAGGGAAACAATCAAACACACAAACCTCAGAAAAAGAACAGAAATTCTGACAGACAAAAGTTGTCGGTCTCCGCTAATGTGAAATCTGAGTGTTTTCTGTCAAATAACCGACGGTGCGAGTTAGTCCCGGTCTATGTTCACGAAGCAAAGCCTCAAGCATCCCTTTCTTCAGTGGAAAATCAACAACCAAACCAGGGAACCAATCAAACACCTGATAAACCAGTGGGAGGAGATAGTGGGCGGAGCCAAAGTCCCACAACATTCGAAATGGCATCTATTAGCCAAACAAATGGAAAAAGCTGCACTGACCTTAAAGAAATGCCCGATCAACCACCAGACGCTCAACCAATCACAACATCTGACAATCAATTGATGTCCAACTCTGACCAATCCAAACCAGAGCAGTGCATTTATGAGGAAATCCAGTTTAGCTCGCCCAGATCGGGAGATGCTGATGAGAATCAGAGGGATCAAACCAGTGGAGACGAATCACGACCAAACCTCACCGTGAATGAGTCTGGACCGTCTCACACTGAGGTCAATGGGGAGTACAGTACAAGAACAAGTCGAACAGGAAGTGATGTCACGTGCAGGAGAGGGAAAGAGCAGAAAGTCTACAGCTCTGTCATGAAGAGCTCAGTAATAAATCATCTCGTCCAGGACTGCAGGCCGCGGATAACCGTGGTCAGCACCAGCCTGTAGATACGAGTGTTTTCATGCGGATGAAGAAAGTGTGAGGAAAGAGGCGGTCAGACACAAAAGAGTAGGAATGTCTGAAGTGGAAAGATTAGATCGGGGATCATACGATAAAAGAACTGGATAGGAAATTGGATAGGAATCTGAAAAACAGCTTCAATCCTTCATGAAATATAATCATATCATGCTGATCTGTGTGTGCCAATGCACTAAGAAAGTGTCCTGTTTGATTAGCGATGCAGAAAACTAAATTGCAAGTACAACCCATGAACTGATTAAACATGTGGTCATTTATGTGTCATTTAGCAACTATGAATTTGTTCTTCTTATATGTATTTGCACATTAGATCTCCTGATTATAATACATCTGAATGCATACAACTCTTGAGGATTTTAATTGACCAGGAAATATTACTTTACTTACATTTCTACTCTAGTATTAATCAGTAATCAACTTTGTGATTTGTGAGACCAATTAAAGTCTTAATATAGTGAGTAAACACATCTGTGGCTTATTAATTCAGCTTTCTGTGGTTTCTTCAAGTAGGACGTGTTTCTGGATCAACATCCTCGTTTGTATTAGATCTTTGCGATAAACAGTTGATTTTAGGGTTATGACAAAAACATTTGTGAGGCTTCTTATTGAAAGCCCATTTCTGCCACAAAATAAATGTGATGTCATAATTTTGACTTTTTGTTTTAATTTCGACTTAGTATGTCATTGAAAGTCATAAATACAACTTCAATTTCAAATTTTTATGTCATAACTTCGATTTAGTAGGCTGTATATCATTATGTAGCAGGTTTTCATAGTTTCTTCTAGTTAAAGGTTGAGACTGTTTGTCTGACAGGATTTTTGGTCCAGAAGCAAATAAAAGATGTTGATTCAGGAACATGTCCTGCTAGACAAAAATCATAGACATCATGCTTAATGAACATATTAGAAGTTTATTTGATTTTAATAAAAAAAACTTTGTTCTTCCATTGCAGTGTTACAGTATGTGATGCTATTTTTGTTGTTATCGAATTAAACCATCTCATGTTTGAACCGACAAAACAATGTTGCTGCTTCCTACCACGCATTTTATTTATTTCATTTTTGGTTTTATTTTATTTAATTTAACATCAGTAAACCTGGCAGCCACTAAGTTGATAATTCTGACTAAAACTGATCTCAACAAAACCGAGTGAGCAGTTTCTGTCAGCATTTACTCACCCGCCTCATGTTGCTCCAAACCAGTAGGCCTATGGTTTATTTTCTTCTGTGGAGAAACACGAGATTTGTTCTTTAATTGGCAGAATGTCCAAGCTGAACCTTTTCCATGCAACGTGATCAGTGACGAAACTATCAAAACTGAATAGAGTATCAAGATGGAAAAAAAAAAAGTTAAAAAAAATATCATCATCATCATCATAACATTCAACACGACTCATGAATTAAGCCTACCATTCAGTCTTCTGAAGCCATTTAAATCGTGAAATGTCGCCCTAAATCTCCAAGTAATGTGCACTTTTGGTATCAAACAGATATTAACAAACTTAACTTTATGATTATGTGAGGTTTGATTCATCTCAGCGACTCGAGAGACCAACACCTGTCGCTTCTGCAGCTGCTCAAACACTTTCACACACACTACTGACACACAGAGGACAAACACAGGAACTACACGTGTGCACAAAACTGACTTATGACTGAAATCATCTCTATTAGACTGTGATCTGTCCTGACAGACGGGTTTGACTCAACAATGCGCAGAATCAGTGAATGTAAATTACGATCAAATCACTGCAAATCAACTGATAATTCCACCATATGTGTACATTAAACTACATGTTAAAGTCAATGTGAGTCAACAGCAACATAAAGAAGTTTTTGAGCCTTTTTTAAGGGTTTAGCTTCTTCATCTCAAACTAATGAATTTATTATTCATAACTCATCCGTCCATCAGCAGAAGTGAAACTGTTCCAGTTCAGAGGTTGAACCAGTAAAAGAGAGAAACTGTGAGTTTCAGTTGAAAATGTGATTTGCATTGTCAGGTTTAGTGATTGTGACGTCTCAGAATAGAGCAGCTCGTCTCCAGTGACCATGTTCAAACCCCAAGAGCTTCATTTGACTTCATTTCCTGCTGAATGCAGCTGTTCTCAACTATTACAATCAATCAAAAGCGGCTGAAACTTTAGTGCAACGACACACTGATCAATGATGCAGTCACACACACATGTAAGGCGTTCAGATGAAGCTTTATTGAATGAACAGCAATGGCAGCACATTGACAGACTGCTTCAGTATTGAGCTGTAAATCACGTGACTTGGCTCAGATCCGCTGGTCTTCACTGGAGAAACATCAGCAGTCGGAGCTCTTGAGGAACGGGGCCTCGTGAGCAGCTCCGGCATGTGTTCCTCTGCAGACCAAGTGCCCTGCGCCTTCCCAGCGTGCTTTGCTGAGGCTCAGGACGCTGCTGCGACTGTAGAGACCGTCCCGCTCGCTCTCTGCGCTGGTCTGAACCCCCTCGGTGACCTCTGACCCGTCCAGCGTCCAGCTCACCGTCGCCCCCTTTGGAGAGTAAGAGCTGAGCAGGCAGAGCAGAGCGGAGGAGTCTCCAGAGACCAGCAGAGACACGGAGGGAGACACGGAGGGCCCGGCTGAAACACACACACACATGGAGAATCACCATCATTTCACTTCAAATATACAACTTACATTTTTAATGATCCCCAGAATGAGTTTGAAAAGCATTAGCCAAGTAAATTGATGATGTCGTTATACTAAATAATATGCCTATTTTCAATATTAATTGTTATTAATATTCTACTATTCAGACACCCATAAACATAAACATCAGGATTTTAATAGTTTAAATTATTAATTTTCAAAATCCTCTTCCACTAAGTTTCCTTTTGTCTGATGAACCCAAAATATATATTTTGATTGTATTATAAAACCTTTGTTTCATGCATTTAAAAAAGCCTTAATAGTTTCATCTACCAAGAGTTATAGACAAAACTATATATGAAGAAATAATTGAATAGATTTTAAAGGATCTGCAGTCAAAACATGACATGAACTAAATGTTAGCAACAATAAGATGTTAAATTATTTGTATAAAATGAAAAATGACATTTAAAAACATTTATATGAATTATAAAATTTAAAAAATTTAACATATACTCATCTGATTTTTTAAATAATTTAATTACAGAATCTAAATCTAATTTTTAAAAACATTGTACACAGTAAAATTGATTAATACATTGTGATTTCTTCATAAGAGTAAGAAAACAAATTTAAATAATATTTTCAGTATTAATTGTATCTTTTGAAAATATTATTTTAATTTGATACTCACAATCAATCGCAATTTTCAGCCTATTTTCAATTATGATTTTTATGCAGTAAAAAGCACAATCATATCACCTTTACCGTAGTTTCACCGCATTGCTTTCATTCATAGACATTATCCTGAGTTTAGTTTCAAAATTTGCTTCATTAAATCAATATTTAATATTACTAAATGTGCACTGAAAAAAAAAATGGCATAATTTTAACGGAAAAGGACTACGGTAAAAATCTGTTGATTGGTAAATGACTTGATCCTTTACTGTATGCTGTGAAAACTGTAATAGATTTAACTGGATATACATTTAATTACTTGTTTTTTGAAGTGAAAATAATAAACAAAACTGCGTTTTTCTAACTGTAAAAGTTAGTTTGGATTGAAATTTAAAAAACATGGAATGTATTAATGTTTTAATATGTAATAATATTAGCTATGTTAAAATCAATCATGTGGGTTTTTTTTTTGAATAAATTAAGAATATTGTTACTAAATGCTGTTAAATAACATTAAACATCCTTTTAAAAACACACACATCATACATTTTCATAAAATAATTTAAGAAAGACTCACAGGTTCTGATCGTCAGTTCAGTTCCTCCACCGAAAGTCCACCACAGTGTTTCATTCTAGTGAAAGCGTCGTACAAAAACCTCCGTCACACTCAAATGAACACACACTCCAGCAGAGAAAGAGACCAACAACAACACACACACACCAGCAGAGAAAGAGACCAACAACAACACACACACACCAGCAGAGAAAGAGACCAACAACAACACACACACACCAGCAGAGAAAGAGACCAACAACAACACACACACACCAGCAGAGAAAGAGACCAACAACAACACACACACACACACACACACACACTCCAGCAGAGAAAGAGACCAACAACACACACACACAGCACTGTTATGAGTCTCAACAGCAGATCTTCTCCACATTAACCAGGATTGATTGAAAAAGAGCCACAAAATGTTAATCTTTAAAAATAAATATGTATTACATAAAGTCTGAAATCATTGTCATGTTTCATAATCACTCCCAAAATATATTCGTCACATTATCAATTCTATTGTCCTGCTTTATAATGAAATGTTCCGCCAGATTTAGATGGTCATTCTCTATTGGATGACCTTTGACCTGTTCTACAGTATAATGGATGATATAAACACAGCACAGGTATTAAATGCTCTCAGCATCAAAGTCTGAATGAAACTGATCATTAAAACTGTGTTTAGAGTGAGAAGATCCACCCAAAATAACATGAAGTAAATCATGAGTGTGTGTTTATGAAAATGATAAACATTAAAGTTTATTAGCAAAGACACAAAAAGACAAAACAGTGTTTCTGCTGTCTTCAGGGAAATGATGTGGAGTGTGTTTGCATATTGATCAGATCTTCAGTGTGTGAGAGTGTTTATAGTGCTGTGAGTTTAACACTTCATCACTGACACACACAACAATCTTCATCAACATGACCTTCATCATCATCTGGACACTTTTATACGGCTTTATTCTACAAGGTGAACAGTTTATATTCTAAATAAATCATTTAAATAATATGATTTTAACACAGCTTTAAACTGACTCATACAAACTTCATGGACTTATTAATGAATTGTTTTTCAGGATGTAGATCTCAGATCACAGTGACTCAGACTCCTTCAGTGAAAACTGCTAAACCAGGAGAAACTGTGGAGATGAGCTGTAAACTCAGTCGTGATGCTACATACTGCAGCCCAGCCTGTGTGTCCTGGTACTTACAGAAACCTGGAGAAGCTCCTAAACTCCTGATTTATGCGACAAAATACCTCGAGTCAGGAACTCCATCTAGATTCAGTGGCAGTGGATCTAACAGTGATTTCACTCTGAGCATCAGTGGAGTCCAGACTGAAGATGCTGGACATTATTACTGTCAGAGTTATCACTACATCAACTATAATGGTGTGTTCACACAGTGATAAAGAGTCGTACAAAAACCTCCGTCAGTCAGAGTCACAGTGACTGAACTGAAACTGCAGCTGCTCAAACACACACACACACACACACACACACACACATTAAGAAAAGTGATATATTATAATAAGCAATTATATAATAATAATAATAATATAAAAGTTTGAGCTTCATCAGTATATGACAGTTTTGATCCTGATTTTTCAGAAGTCATTTTTCTCCTGTTATTTTCAGTCCTTTGTGAGGAAATTCAGACACATTTGATCGTCACTAGTGGATATTTTTCAATCTTTCACCATATTTGAGTTTTTCTGCATTTATGATTTATCCTCATTCTTCTGTCTAAACTGAATCACTATCATAAAGATGTTCTGCTTGATCAGTTTAATAAATCTATTGATTTTTTTAAGTTCATCCTTCATATATGAACAGCAACATAAAACACAATCCTCAATTTCAGAGCAGATGAACATTTTTAATAATATCTTTACATAGAATTTTACAATTAATTTTAAAATTAAGATCAGATTACCAAACAGCAAACAGGTGTAGTCCGCCACCATCCAAAAATACATTTATTTTATATTTATTGTATAATTTAGCCGTGCATTTATGAGGAAATCCAGTTTAGCTCGCCCAGATCGGGAGATGCTGATGAGAATCAGAGGGATCAAACCAGTGGAGACGAATCACGACCATCAAACCTCACCGTGAATGAGTCTGGACCGTCTCACACTGAGGTCAATGGGGAGTACAGAACAAGAACAAGTCGAACAGGAAGTGATGTCACGTGCAGGAGAGGGAAAGAGCAGAAGGTCTACAGCTCTGTCATGAAGAAGTGGAAAGATTAGATCGGGGATCATACGATAAAAGAACTGGATAGGAAACTGAAAAACAGCTTCAATCCTTCATGAAATATAATCATATCATGCTGATCTGTGTGTGCCAATGCACTAAGAAAGTGTCCTGTCTGATTAGCGATGCAGAAAACTTAATTGCAAGTACAACCCATGAACTGATTAAACATGTGGTCATTTATGAGTCATTTAGCAACTATGAATTTGTTCTTTTTACATGTACATGCACATTAGATCTCCTGATTATAATACATCTGAATGCATACAACTCCTGAGGATTTTAATTGACCAGGAAATATTACTTACATTTCTACTTTAGTATTAATCAGTAATCAACTTTGTGATTTGTGAGACCAATTAAAGTCTTAATATAGTGAGTAAACACATCTGTGGCTTATTAATTCAGTAGCTTTCTGTGGTTTCTCCAAGTAGGACGTGTTTCTGGATCAACATCCTCGTTTGTATTAGATCTTTGCGATAAACAGTTGATTTTAGGGTTATGACAAAAACATTTGTGTGGCTTCTTATTGAAAGCCCATTCCTGCCAGAAAATAAATGTGACGTCATAATTTTGACTTTTTGTTTTAATTTCGACTTAGTATGTCATTGAAAGTCATAAATACAACTTCAATTTCGACTTTTTATGTCATAATTTCGATTTAGTAGGCTAATATATCATTATGTGGCAGGTTTTCATAGTTTCTTCTAGTTAAAGGTTGAGACTGTTTGTCTGACAGGATTTTTGGTCCAGAAGCAAATAAAAGATGTTGATTCAGGAACATGTCCTGCTAGACAAAAATCATAGACATCATGCTTAATGAACATATTAGAAGTTTATTTGATTTTAATAAAAAAAACTTTGTACTTCCATTGCAGTGTTACATAATGTGATGCTATTTTTGTTGTTATCGAATTAAACCATCTCATGTTTGAACCGACAAAACAATGTTGCTGCTTCCTACCACGCATTTTATTTCTTTCATTTTTGGTTTTATTTCATTTAATTTAACATCAGTAAACCTGACAGCCACTAAGTTGATAATTCTGACTAAAACTGATCTCAACATAACCGAGTGAGCAGTTTCTGTCAGCATTTACTCACCCTCATGTTGCTCCAAACCAGTAGGCCTATGGTTTATTTTCTTCCGTGGAGAAACACGAGATTTGTTCTTTAATTGGCAGAATGTCCAAGCTGCACCTTTTCCATGCAACGTGATCAGTGACGAAACTATCAAAACTGAATAGAGTATCAAGATAGAAAAAAAAGTTTAAAAAATATCATCATCATCATCATCATCATAACATTCAACACGACTCATGAATTAGGCCTACCATTCAGTCTTCTGAAGGCTTTTAAATCGTGAAATGTCGCCCTAAATCTCCAAGTAATGTGCACTTTTGGTATTAAACAGATATTAACAAACTTAACTTCATGATTATGTGAGGTTTGATTCATCTCAGCGACTCGAGAAACTCGAGAGACCAACACCTGTCGATTCTGCAGCTGCTCAAACACTTTCACACACACACTACTGACACACAGAGGACAAACACAGGAACTACACGTGTGCACAAAACTGACTTATGACTAAAATCATCTCTATAACTGTGATCTGTCCTGACAGACGGGTTTGACTCAACAATGCGCAGAATCAGAGAAAACAGATTATGTAAATTACTATCAAACCAAACAAACGATAATTGCACCATATGTGTACATTAAACTAAATGTTTAAAGTCAAGGTGTATCAACAGCAACATAAAGAAGTTTTTGAGCCTTTTTTAAGCAGCTTCTTCATCTCAAACTAATGAATTTATTATTCATAACTCATCCGTCCATCAGCAGAAGTGAAACTGTTCCAGTTCAGAGGTTGAACCAGTAAAAGAGAGAAACTGTGAGTTTCAGTTGAAAATGTGATTTGCATTGTCAGGTTTAGTGATTGTGACGTCTCAGAATAGAGCAGCTCGTCTCCAGTGACCATGTTCAAACCCCAAGAGCTTCATTTGACTTCATTTCCTGCTGAATGCAGCTGTTCTCAACTATTACATTTAATCAAAAGCGGCTGAAACTTTAGTGCAACGACACACAGATCAATGATGCAGTCACACACACATGTAAGGCGTTCAGATGAAGCTTTATTGAATGAACAGCAATGGCAGCACATTGACAGACTGCTTCAGTATTGAGCTGTAAATCACGTGACTCGGCTCAGATCCGCTGGTCTTCACTGGAGAAACATCAGCAGTCGGAGCTCTTGAGGAACGGGGCCTCGTGAGCAGCTCCGGCATGTGTTCCTCTGCAGACCAAGTGCCCTGCGCCTTCCCAGCGTGCTTTGCTGAGGCTCAGGACGCTGCTGCGACTGTAGAGACCGTCCCGCTCGCTCTCTGCGCTGGTCTGAACCCCCTCGGTGACCTCTGACCCGTCCAGCGTCCAGCTTACCGTCGCCCCCTTTGGAGAGTAAGAGCTGAGCAGGCAGAGCAGAGCGGAGGAGTCTCCAGAGACCAGCAGAGACACGGAGGGAGACACGGAGGGCCCGGCTGAAACACACACACACACACACACACACACACACACACATGGAGAATCACCATCATTTCACTTTAAATATACAACTTACATTTTTAATGATCCCCTGAAGGAGTTTGTAAAATATTATATATTTATATAATATAAGTAAATTGATGAATATATTGTGATGTCGTTATAAGATGTAAACCAACGTAAATGATATTTTCAATATTAATTGAAAATATTCTGCTATTCAGACACCCATAAACATAAACATCAGCATTTTAATAGTTTAAATTATTAATTTTCAAAATCCTCTTCCACTAAGTTTCCTTTTGTCTGATGAACCCAAAAATATATATTTTGATTGTATTATAAAACCTTTGTTTCATGGGTTTAAAAAAGCCCTAGTTACATCTACCAAGAGTTATAGACAAAACTATATATGAAGACATAATTCAATAGATTTTAAAGGATCTGCAGTCAAAACATGACATGAACTAAATGTCAGCAATAATGAAAATGTGTAATGTGTAAAATGAAAAACGACCTTTAAAAACATTTATATGAATTATAATAATTAAATAAATTAAAAAAATACTCATCTGATTTTTTTTTTCAGAATTTAAATACATAATCTAAATCTAATTTTTAAAAACATTGTCCACATAAAAATTTCTTCATAAGAGTAAGAAAACAAATTTAAATAATATTTTCAGTATTATTTGTATCTTTCAAAATTATTATTTCAATTTGATACTCACAATCAATCGCAATTTTCAGCCTATTTTCAATTATGATTTTTATGCAGTAAAAAGCAAAATCATTTCATCTTTACTGTAGTTTCACCGCACTGCTTTTATTCATAGACATGAGTTTAGTTTTAAAATATGCTTCATTAAATCAATATTAAATATTACTAAATGTGCACTGAAAAAATGATGACGTAATTTTAACGGAAAAGGACTACGGTAAAAACCTGTTGATTGGTAAATGACTTGATCCTTTACTGAATACAGTGAAAACTGCAATAGATTTAACTGTATATTTCATTTGTTACATTTAATTACTTGTTTTTTGAAGTAAAAAACATGGAATATCACATATTTATAATATAGCAGACAATATAATAATTAAATATATGCAATCAATCAGTAAAATAGAATAAAATGTAAATAAGATTTGAAATATATTACATGTTTTGATATGTAATAGTATTATGTTAAAATCAATCATATGTTTTTTTTTTGTTTTTTAGAAAATTCTGACATTAAACCTCCTTCTAAAAACACACACATCATTAAGTTTCATTAAATAATTTAAGAAAGACTCACAGGTTCTGATCGTCAGTTCAGTTCCTCCACCGAAAGTGTACCACAGTGTTTCATTCTAGTGAAAGCGTCGTACAAAAACCTCCGTCACACTCACATGAACACACACTCCAGCAGAGAAAGAGACCAACGGCTCACACACACACACACACACACACACACACACACACACACACACACACACACACTGATATGAGACTCAACATCATGATTATTGAACTGAAGTGACGTTCACAGAAACAGACTCATCGTCTCTAAATGTCTCTTAATGCATGAAAACTATTAAATCTAAATAAATAATATAATCAGAAACACTCTGTACTGATATTTACACATATGAGGAGTTTCTAAATGATCATGTGTTTCTCAAAGCATTTGAATAAGTTTTGATGACCTGTGACCTCTGGAATGACCTTTGACCTTTTATGGAGTTCACAGTGAAATACTCGTTCCTTTTAGTGTTGAAACTCTGTCACTCGATTCATCAGAAAGTCTGAACTGTGAACCAGAGACTCGTGCAGAATAAAGAAGAACTGATTTCTAAAACACACTCATTGGATGATGAGAATCAAACACATTAAAGGCATAAACTGGATCAGTTTGGTCTGCATGTTCATGTTCATGTGTGTTTTCCTCCAGCTGATTTTTGCTCAGAGAGTCACTTTGCATCGACACGTGTTTCAGCTCTCCGAGTGTTTATAGTCTTCAGACTCACACACTTTCTAACACACTGCTGTTTACCATCACGATACACACCCATCAAACACCATGAATCTCTTCAGCCGCTTCATCTGGATTCTGACAGCTTTTATTCCAGGTAACAGACGTCAAAGAGTCTTTAATGTTCATTTCATTTGATGAAACTCATATAATGTTGTTGTCAACAGCGTCCAGAGGAATCACTGTGACTCAGCCTGAAGTTGTGACTGTTTCTGAAGGACAAAACGCCACTATAGAGTGTAAAACTGATGCTGGGATAGATAGCTGGGGTTTAGCTTGGTATCAGCAGAAACACGGAGAAGCTCCTAAACTCATCATTTATGCTGTAAATGATCTCTATGATAACAGTCTCAGTCGATTCAGTGGGAATGGAAGATCTGGAGGAACAGATTTCACTCTGAGCATCAGTGGAGTCCAGACTGAAGATGCTGGACATTATTACTGTCAGAGTTTACACTACATCAACAGTAAATGGGTGTTCACACAGTGATAAAGAGTCGTACAAAAACCTCCGTCAGTCAGAGTCACAGTGACTGAACTGAAACTGCAGCTGCTCAAAGGAGGATCTGAAATAACATCGTCACACTTGCATCTGAAATAAAACCATATAAATGAAGCTTTTAAATAGATTATAGAGGTCAGAAATCAAACCATACATTGAGAGAAACAACTAGATAAAGTCCATCAGTGTCTCTACCAGAGTCTCAGTGCTATTTTTCATTCCCTCATATTCATAATCTCTTTAAGGAGAATAAAAAATATGGTGGAAACCGATCGACCGACTGACTGACTGATCTCTGAACAGCTTTATAGAGTTTGTGCTCTTGGATTGAGATCTATATAATATTGGATCTGTCAAATACAGTCAAGAGCAAGTGAACTGTCGACTGAATCTGCAACCTTTCAATAAAGTCTCACGAGAACTAGTGAATATAATCCCTGCGGGACATCGATTAAAAAGCACAAAGTTCCATTAGTTGCTTTTATTTGAGACTCAACATGTGGATCGAGATGTGGTTATACTGTAAAAAACAACAACAATACTGAGATATTATAAGTATAAAAGCATCAAACACTGATCAATAGCTTTATAAACTACAGGTTCTGCTCTTTGTTACTTTAAATTAATTACTTTATTGAAAACTGATTATTCTTTGTTCTTTAATATCATTCTTGCACACATTTAGATTGTGTGGATCTTATTTCAGCAAATTATCTCTCAGACTGTGTGACGACAGTGTGTTAGTTTGAACAACTGAACTCTGTGTGTTTGACAAAAACTCATAATCTGTGATTGTGTCGTACATGTCCGAGTGAGTTATATTTCTATTCTAACACGAATCAAACTTTGAGAGATAAAGCACAAACATCCACTGAGTTACCGACGCTCAAACAACAGGCGTTCCTCTCGACCCCGTCTCACACTGCTGTTCTCAACTATTACTATCACACACATCTAGTGTCTAAGACTTCATCAAATCACTCATTATTATTCTTTTAGTTTTTTTAGCTCAGCCCAAAATAATGCAACAAGTAAATAAACTAAATCTATACAAACATAAAGACGGTGTTTCTGCTGTCTTCAGGGAAATGATGTGGAGTGTGTTTGCATATTGATCAGATCTTCAGTGTGTGAGAGTGTTTATAGTGCTGTGAGTTTAACACTTCATCACTGACAGCTTTTCTTCATTCAGACTGAAAGTAAATCACCGATGAGAAGAACGATGATCATCAGCGTCTGTATCTGGACTCTCATTCTTTCTGTTCAAGGTTCATTTACTCTATAAATAACTCAAGATGTGATTTATGTTCATGCTTTTGATATTTATGATCTAATGAAATGTCATTCACAGAAATTACAGGACAGGTTTCTGTGACTCAGACTCCCTCAGAAGAAGCTCTTCAAGGAGGAACAGTCACTATAACCTGTCAGACTAACAGAGGAATTGGAGATCGTTCAGTGGGTTGTGGCGACTGTCTGTCCTGGTATCTGCAGAAACCTGGAGAAGCTCCTAAACTCCTCATTTATTACATTAGATCACGACAGTCAGGAACCCCATCTAGATTCACTGGCAATGGAGCAAATTATGGAACAGATTTCACTCTGAGCATCAGTGGAGTCCAGACTGAAGATGCTGGACATTATTACTGTATGAGTCGTCACTACATCAACAGTAAATGGGTGTTCACACAGTGATAAAGAGTCGTACAAAAACCTCCGTCAGTCAGAGTCACAGTGACTGAACTGAAACTGCAGCTGCTCAAAGGAGGATCTGAAATAAAACTATATAAATTAATCTGACACTCTTTATAATTATAGAGGACAGAAAGAGATTTTGTGCTCTTATAGATCAGTGACACATTTGAGATCTGAGTGATTTCATATTTGCCGCCTTTTATTAATAATAGATCTTCATTTTCATAATACTCATTATCCTAACACGTCATGTGTTTATTATGCACTGAATTCACACTATATACTGCAAACAGTAAGAGTTTTATATTATCTTGCTGTATTAATTGTAGCCCTTGATCAACAGTTCAGTTTAAGGCGTAAGTTTATTTATATTTCACATTTCATACACTATGGCAAAAGTGCTTTACCGGAATGAGTTAAAATAATCGCAAGATAAAAACAAGTTATAATAGGAATTAAAAGAGATATATGATACAGTTAAATAAAATAGAAGAGTAAAATTATGATACATAGATAAACTTCTCATCTGGCAAAACACCAGTGTATCATATTTCCACAACTCCCAGTTTTGCTCTGATTTCCCCACTCTGGTTACACTGCGTGTGTGTGTGTGTGTGTGTGTGTGTGTGTGTGTGTGTGTGTGTGTGTGTGTGTTCTCTCTTGGTTTGGCGTGTGGAAAGTGCCTTGGATTTCCTACCGCAGGAGACAGTCGTGTATTTTTACGTGAGAGGAGAGTTGCACCAGAGACGCGTGACACTAACATCACCAACACACATTAATATCTCATCCTCATGTTTTATAGCTTTCTATCTTTCTTATCAATCATTGTTAACTTTTTTCTTTTAGTTTCCTATGTGTTCTTGATACATGTTGTGTAGAAAGTCTGCAACCTTTCAGTGTGACTTGATTGACCAAATCTGAATGATTATTACTGTGGCCGATCTCTGTGTTTGGATATTTTAAATTGTGCTCTTTCTGATTCGCTGTTGGTCTGATATTCAGAAAATAAACACTTTTGCTCGTCTGATGTTGCTTCATCAATAAAACTATTTCATGCTATATCAATAAAGGATCGTATTAACGTGTGAACTCGTGAAATGTTTCGTGAAGTCTCAATGAAACAGAACATTAAACCAAGTTAAATCTGTTCCTACTGAAGCGTTTGCATAGAGAGTGTGTTTTACATGAGCGACACACACTTCAGTGCTCTGCGTGTGTTTATAACTCTGTCAAACACAAACATGATCAACAACTGTTTTTCACTAGAACTGAACCTTCAACAACAGAAATGACTTTCATCACCATATTGATCTGGACGCTGGCAGTATTATGTCGAGGTTTGTGTCCTTCAAGATTATATACATTATTTATTATGTGTGTTGTGTAGATAAATGGCTATAAAGTGTTTGTGATTTCTAATCTTTCTCTGTTGTCAGAATCTGTTGGTCAGGTGACAGTGACTCAAACTCCCTCAGATCTGCTCTCTAAACCTGGACAATCAGTCACGATAACCTGTAAAACTAGCAGTGATCCACCCTGCTGTTATGGTGATGGAAAACCCCTTCTTAGCTGGTACTTGCAGAAACCTGGAGAAGCTCCTAAACTCCTGATTTATTACACAAACCGCCTTCAGTCAGGAACTCCATCTAGATTCAGTGGCAGTGGATCTAACAGTGATTTCACTCTGAGCATCAGTGGAGTCCAGACTGAAGATGCTGGACATTATTACTGTCAGAGTTATCACAGTGGTCCAGTGATCACACAGTGATAAAGAGTCGTACAAAAACCTCCGTCAGTCAGAGTCACAGTGACTGAACTGAAACTGCAGCTGCACACACACACACACACACACACACACACACACACACACGTTTTCAAATTCTCTTCTATAAATGTTTTCTCTCTCATAAACTTTCACCAATCAGCAGAACAAACATCTGAAACCAGACTAAATGGACCCGATGGAATCATTTCTGTTTATAATAATTTACCTTTGGCCACATTATGATTTCCGTATTTGGCCGTATTTAATCTTCTCATTACTTTCACAGTATATAACACAGATCAGACGGAGATTGAGAAAGCTCAAGTGAACAATCTCATCAAATGATCTGGAAGTAATTAAATCCATGATGTCTTTAATGGTATATTTTAATAAGATTACAAATGAGGTTGTGTGAAAAAAAGCGTTGCATAATCGTCTGCACAGCCTACACTTTCTGTATTCAGTCAGTCCTCTACATCGTTAGATCAATGCATTTCCAATACTTTTCCAGTCATCTGCCATTTAAAAAAAAAAAATAGCCTATATTTTGCTCACACAAAGCTACACTAACCAAAACATTTTTTTCGAGCAGAGCTTATGTCTTTGTATTGAACTATTACCATCTGTTACTGATGGATTGTCATTGCAACACGTATTCACAAAATGAAAATCATACATAAATACATACAAAATCTGGAACATGCATGTGAGAGTGAGTAAATTATAGGTTTTCATTATTATGTGAAATATCCCTTTAAGACTCTTCAGATCCTCCTCTAGTTATAGACCCTATAGGACTAGAGAAACAAACCCACCGCATCTTTAGAGTTAGTCCTTGAATGTCTGTTTTTGCGGTAATTCTGAACATTTCTATGGCGTCACTAGAGTATTTAGCTGATTTACTGCTCATATTCAGATATTCAGATTAATATACTGAAGTTGGTCTTGTAGATGTAATCTGAACTGAACTGAATGATATAATCTTGAACATTTTGACTTTTGTAGACGATGCAATATTATGAAAAACGTTTATTTTGACTCTTTTCTCACGTCAGTAATTGTGTTTTGTGTGTGTTAATGAGGGACTGTCTTCAGGGAAATGATGTGGAGTGTGTTTGCATATTGATCCGATCTTCAGTGTGTGAGAGTGTTTATAGTGCTGTGAGTTTAACACTTCATCACTGACACACACAACAATCTTCATCAACATGACCTTCATCATCATCTTCATCTGGACTCTCACAGCGTTTGCTCAAGGTTTGTGGAGCACAAGTTTGATATTAATTCATTTCTTCAAGTATATTGTCAAAGTTTTGAGTGTATTTTCTTGTTGTGTGTTTCAGAGTGTAGAGGACAGATCACCGTCACTCAGAGTCCCTCAATAACAGCAGAACAACCAGGAGGAACTGTCAATATCAAATGTAAAACCAGCACAAATGTGTACAGATGGAGTGATGGGGATGAAGATTTAGCCTGGTACTCACAGAAACCTGGAGAAGCTCCTAAACTCCTGATTTATTTTGTAAAAAAACTCTACACAGGAACTCCATCTAGATTCAGTGGCAGTGGATCTAACAGTGATTTCACTCTGAGCATCAGTGGAGTCCAGACTGAAGATGCTGGACATTATTACTGTCAGAGTGCACACAGTGGTGGTGTGTTCACACAGTGATAAAGAGCCGTACAAAAACCTCCATCAGTCAGAGTCACAGTGACTGAACTGAAACTGCAGCTGCTCACACACACACACACACACACACACACACACACACACACACACACACACACACACACACACACACACACACACAACAACAACAACAACAACATGTTTTCAAATGCACGTATTCTTCTATAAAGGTTTTCTCTCTCATACACTTTCACCAGTCAGCAAACATCTGAAACAAGACAAAATAGACCTGATTGACTCAATTCTGTTTCTAATAATTTGCCACATTATGATTTCCGTATTTTTGGCATATGATCAAAGATTATTATTTTTATCTTCTCATTACTTCTACAGAATACACAGATCAGACGGAGATTGAGAAAGTAATTAAATCCATGACGTCTTTAATGGCATATTTTAATAAGATTACAAATGAGGTTGTGTGAAATCAAAAGTGTTGCATTACCGTTTACACAGCCTACACTTTCTGGTTCACTTCACAGTATTCAGTCAGTCCTCTACATCGTTTGATCAATGCATTTCTATGACTTTTCCAATCATCTGCCATTTAAAAAAAAGTGTCTTAATGTGAGTAAAATAATATTTTACTCACATAAATCTAATTGTAACCAACAAAATATTTCGAGCAGAGCTAATGTCTTTAAATTACACTTTTGTCCTTTTACCTTCTGCTACTGATGGATTGTCTCTTGCTGCCCCCTGTTGGTCATTCGTCTCATGTGCACCACGTATTCACATCGCATGCGAATAGACATTTTTCAACTTTATGCAGAAGAAATGAAATCATACATGTCTAGAACATGCATATGAGACGGAGTAAATTATGGCATGTTTTCATAATTATGTGAAATATCCCTTTAAGACTCTTCAAACCCATAGTCATCTTTAGAGTTTAGTCTTTGAATGTCCATTTTTGCGGTAACTCTGTACATTTCTATCGCATCGCCGACTAAGAGTATTTAGAAGAAGTGGATTTTCCTATTAGGTTTAGGTTTAGGTAGTTTATTTATATAGCACAATTAAATACAATTTACATTGTCCAATGTGCTTTACAATATTAATAAATATCATAAAAGACTGACTATTGTAGAGTTAATTAAAGTTTTCATGAGCAGGAGTAAAGTTATCATGAGCAGTTATCATTTTAGGAGTTCCCAAAAACAGTTTAACATGCATGCAAGGATAAAAAACACTTTATTTGTCTTATAATATGCATTTATTTTTAACTGATTTGCTCACCGACTCCCAAATGATTCGTACACTCATTTTTCCAAACCACGCCTTTGCGTGACGCTAACCGGCGGTGATTGGTCAGATGACAGACACAGTTAGTTATTGTTTGTTAGCATAACGCAAACATATTGATAAAGCACTGCAGTACTACAAGACGCTCTATTCTTTATGACAACTCCAATAACAGCGACAAACAGTTCACATATTTAAAAAAAATTGACATTGGAGACCTAGAAGCTGCGCTGAGCGTAACTTACACACACACTTATCGCGCCCGACGCTACAAAACCGTTCAAAACCCATAAAAGCAACAATTATTAATAATACTTACAGGTTGTGATTCATGAGGAAGCTGATCCATACACTGGGTAAGTAAGTTACTGAGCCCTCCTTCAGGAACAACCGCTTGCGAATCCACATTTGAATTCATTTAGCGAAGTTATGTTTTTGAACGATTCGTCATTAAAATGAGAACACAATCGGGCTATCCACAAGTTTCCTACGCCCCATGAGGCCTTGCGTCAAAAGTGGGCGCGACTTCCGGTTGGAAGTAAACAAAGCGCGATTTGACATGCTTGACACTTGTTCATTCAACAGTTGACAGTCATTCAAGTTATAGCGATCCAAACTAGATAACGATGTGGGAACACAACCTCAACGAAATTCAAAAGGGTGAAATAACAGTACCTTTACCCTCCGCAGTAGTATTATAATAACATTATTAATAATCAATACTCATCAAGGCATGGTGACAGACAGTTGTGCGAGCTGACAAACAATTAAAATAAAAAATACACACTTAGTCATTGTGCTTTGGAGTTTATTCAAAATTATAAATTAATGTGCTGCTTGAATACATTAACTGGCACATTTGGTATTCTGTCAACACAGGCTTTGATCCTGAGTTTAGCTGTAACATCAGTAGCGAACAGCCAATCACATGCTGATAGAGTTTATAGAATATTAAGAATTTAAACAAATGTACACAGGAAGATTCGTCGTCTTTTGGGAGGTGATGGAAACTACAGTCGTTGGCAGGATCAGAAGACGGGCTCTGGCAGGATCACTCTGATTTTGTTTTCAGCTTATGTTCAAAACAATCCCGTTTAAGCCACTAAATTAGTTTAGTCCGGCTATCCATACAACCGCGAACAGCACCTGAGCTCCGTAACGACATCTCCCATAAAGATTTCCCAGATAGCAAACTGACATTGAATCAACGTGGAAATATGACATCGAAACAACGTTGATCTGACATTGTTTTGCTCATCGAATTAACGTTGAACCAACGTCAGATGCGTCATTCTTTCAAAACTAACGGAAAATCAACTTGAAATCAACGCGTTGTTTCAACGTTATGAAAGCAAACCAATTTTCGATTTTCATTTAGCTTTGAAGAATGCCGCGTCTGACGTTGGTTCAACGTTAATTCGATGAGCAAAATCAACGTTGTTTCAATGTCATGAGAGACGTCGTTTCCACGTTGATTCAATGTCAGTTTGCTATCTGGGTTGCGTCTTTAAATGGTAAAATAATTCTCAGAAAAACAGCTAGCCTCTTCGCTAACTAACACACAAAATACCATTGGAATGCTACTTCTGCCGCCTCACCGGAAGTTTCACCCACTTTATTTTTTACAGGAGCGCCCCTCGGAAACTTGTGGATACTGTTGTGGTATCGTTGCAAATATAAACTCTAACCACCGATTCTTCACATGCTCCTTCCTGGTAAATGAAAACAAAGTGGCTGAACTATCTTTGCATTGTAGAATACAGCGTCTTCTCGACATGATGCTATGATGAAGTGTTTGAATGTGCTATGATGAAGTGTTACTGCGCGCGCAGTAAGTCTCTACGTCACGACGAACCAGCTAATGACTCGTTTCAAAAACAATTCATTTCAGACTCAGAGTCGACTCTCACTTTTGAAAGACAATAACTTTATATACGGTGCACTTTCAGATATAAATCTTTGCAGGATGTTTTCATTCCCTTAGAGCTATTTTCCAATCCATATGAACAGTCATTTTCAAAAATCCATGATAGGGGCTCTTTAAAACGAGCAGTTCCTTCAAAAATCCGTAAGATCTTCCCTTCATGCTGTGGAAAAACACAAACCAGAAGACTGAAAAGGTGCTGGGCTTCAGAAGATCTAAACCTCAATCAGGATAGCCCCACTTTTATTTTTAAACAGGAATGAAAATGAGGCTGTGAGGGATAAAACAGTGAGTTTAATTAGCAGTAGATATAAACTCTTTAAAATAGGACCTTATACAGTCCGTTCTGTCCAAAATTGCATGCTAGTTAGTAAAAAAACAGCATGTGACAAAAAAGTGTAGCCAAAAAGTACCCAGATTCAGTCACATGATAATGCCAACATGGGAAATGTAATATTACATTCATACTACACAAACTGTATAGAATGTAAATTTTTTAAATTACTTATTCAAAATAAACACCGACTCAAGAGATTTCGGACACAGACCAAGTCTATCCCTTGTTTTTAACAGCCCCATTTTCATCTGTGTTAAATTCAAAATGGCGTCTAACCTGACTACGGTCTTTTTTATTTTGGATTGTACCTTTAAACCTGTTGGAAAGAATAAGACTCGATTCAACACATTTGCTACAAAAAGAAACAAAAAATAACATTTATTGAACATGCATCCGACCTAAACTCATTACACTTCGGGAATATTTGAGCCGAGCCGGACTGTGACGTCCAGCGACTAACAAGGGCTCTCAGTCCACGAAAATACTGATACTAAACAGGAAGTGTGTGTTCGTGCCAGGAAACAGAAAACTCCCCAAAGGTCCAAAGGGAAAGACAAAATCAATAGTGTAAAATAACCACTTACCTCTCGCTCTAACGCACAGACACACATAGTGAGATTAAACGTATAATAATACACCATAACGACGATGATGATGATGATGATGTCACCTGCACGCCACAGATTCTCAGTTCGTGTTTGTTGATTGGCAGATGAATGAATGTCTAAATATATGTTGTGGATTAAACGCTCATTACAAAAACTTTATAACCGTCATCCTGCTAGAACCCAAAGCTCGAGAAGCATCTTCTACATATGTTAGAACTTTACACACTCGCATCGCATCCATTCTGCATATGAATCATAGGAACAGCTTCTAAAAAACAAAAACAAAAAAACACACCCCCAATCTGGCAACACTCGCATGCACAGAGTTTCCTCTTTCATGAGTGATTATTAGTGACATGTCATCAATAATGTTGCTTTTTAACATTCAGTGATGAGATTACAGCATCATCATGAGCAGCAAACATTAGCCAACGTTTCAGATTGAAAGGAAGTGTCGGAACAAAACCTGCAGGATTATTCTGAAGGAGAAGGAAGGATAGCAGAGAGAGTTTGAAGGACAGAGAGAGGGTCAGGTGACTCCGGCGGGGAGACCTCCACAGCAAAGCTCCACTCATTAAAGTGCATGAACATAGAGGAGAGGATTCGATTCGATTCAGCGTGAGGAAACTCTGCTGCAGTCTGTTCGAGTGTGTGTGTGTGTGTGTGTGTGTGTTCAGTAGTCCTCCACCCAGCCGTTCTCCTGGATGAAAGCATCAATCACCTCCTTCATGGCCAGATTGGGGATCAGCTGATCCTGGGTCAGCTGGCTGCGGGTGACTGGGTCAAAATGGCCGACACGCTACAGAGAGAGAAAACATTAAATCAAAACTGCAATTTTGTTGTTTTTCATCACTAAAGGCTATTTGCTATTTTAAAAACTGTGTTTTGTCCCAAGCCATTTATGTTGTAACATATGTAGATGTTGTCTGGCTGCAAAACATCTTAAGCGTCTGAAAAACGAACTAAAAAATTACAATATAATTACTACGGTAGATACAAAATAAATAAATAAATATATATATTGGCAACTAACTGAAAAGAAATAAAATATGTTTAATTTGAAATACTAAAATGACCAAATGTGAAAAAAAAAAAACAGAAATATTTTAAAGAAACAAACACTAGTAAAAAAAACAACCATAAACACAACAAAATTACAAACACAAAATATAGATAAATATTAATTCAGAATATTAATAAATATAATAGTAAATGAAAAATCTTAAAATAACAGAGAATCGTCTATGATTACATTATATGATCTTTTTTATTGATATTATTTTGTAGAAAAGAGTAGAAACTGAAAAATAAAAAAATAAAAATAAAAACTAATACAAACTGACTCTAAACACACAACAAAATTAATACGATTTAAACTAGAACTAAAATGGACTAAAATATATATAAAAAAACTAATTTTAAAATACAGTCCAAGTACATTAATAATACTAAAACAACATGCTGTAATCTGATCTGCCAATGTGTGATCTTTCAGCCAATCATCTTTCTACGGGTCACATGGCCCAAAAAACTAAACAACAACCAAAACCTGGCAGCTGAAAATGGCAGTGATGCCGGGTGAGTGTGTTCTGGTGAGCACCTGTAGATGTTCCTCGATGTCCTTGCGATCGTAAGTGATGCCGCTGGGAGTAATGCAGGGTTCTCTCATGAGCTCAAAGCTGATCTTCCCACACAGGTAATCTGGGATCTCTCGCTTCTGCACACGTAACACAACATAGAATGAACAGCCAATCAAACGCTGTACAATTATCTGGAGCAGATCATATATCAGTGTGTGTTGAGTGATTGTCAAAATGTCTTGAGATTTCTTCATACCTTCCGCTTTTCATCTACTTGAGAGAAAAGTTCATCCATGTCCATCAGATATTTATCCTGCAGAGAGAAGCACAGGAAATGACATCACTTCCTCAATCCCACACGACGCGGAGGTGTTTGTATATGTACGGGCGCGTGTCTCACGTGTTTGGATTTGCATTTGCTGATCTCGCCTCCGTTCTGAATGTCCTCGGTTTGCTTCACTCTGCTGTCGTCCAGCTCTCTGAACACACATAAACACAGACAGATGTTACGCCACAGACTCATCATCGGTGTGTGTACAGACGGATGCCAGCGTGACTCGCACCTCTCTTTCTCTGCCAGGATGAGTTTGGTGAGGTAAGCATGCAGCTCGTTCTCCTGGCTGATCCGCTTCTCTTCTATGCTGTTCCAGCGCTTCTTCTTGGCAATGCGAAGAGCACTTGGGATATCGTCTCCAAAATTCAGCCGCTGTTCCTTCGCCAGGTTATAAGCTGAAAACAAGCCATTTCATCACACTGCATTTGAACGCTGATGCCTGTTTGGATGCCTAGTTTAAACCATATATATCCCCGTGGCCAATATTCTCTTATAAAAACGAAATAGAAACACCTCAGACGAGTTGTCATTGGTTTTTCTATATCAGTTCAAGCCCGATTCGCATTCTGGATATGTGGATGATGGAGGCGTTCGATGATCAGAACCAACTTTCACAGTGTAAATCATCTTAGTATCTATCTAGCCACTGTTATGCTCTCCAGGTTCAGGAAGCTGCAAACTTAGAGGTTATCCTGCTCACAAACAGCTTTATAAATAAATCTGATTCCTAATGTTTTAGGCCGGTCTGGATCAGCGTTCTCTGTTAGGAAGAATAAACCGCTTTGTGGGAGACTATGAGCTTTGTACCTTTGCAGATCGTATACATGCACAAACAGATACTTTACACAGAGTAGGAAAACATTAAGCATCATGTGACCCCTATAAATCAAAATTCCTACTTCAAGCTGTGAGTGTGTGTGTATGTACCTCTCTGTAGATTGCCTATGGCCTCTTCATAGTTCTCCAGTTCAAGCTGACACTGGCCCAGGAAAAAGTGCGCCTTCACTGATTGGCTGTCGAGCTCGAGGGCGTGTTTACAGTCGGCCAGTGCCTTGTCGTGTTGCTGTAGCTTCACGTAGCATAACGCTCTGTTAGTGTAGTACACGGCCACTGAGGGGTTACGGTTCTACACACACACACAGCAGAAACATGATCAGTACAACTCTACGACTTTATCAGTCCTATGGTGATTGTGTGTATTTCCGGCCAATAGACACACAATCGTCACTTGATGAGTTAAACGCATTACTGAATATAAAACGAGCATTTAAAATAAATCGAAACTGTGTGGAAATCCTCAGGATTCTGTGATGAATAAAAAGAAGTCTCTTCTGCTCACATAGGCTGCATTTATTTGATCAAAAATACAGTAAAAACAGTAATATTGTGAAATATTATTACAATTTAAAATAGCTGTTTTCTATGTGAATATATTTTAAAATGTAATTTATTCCTGTGATCAAAGCTGAATTTTCAGCATCATTACTCCAGTCTTCAGTGTCACATGATCCTGCAGAAATCACTCTAATATGATGATTTGATGCTCAATTATTATTGTTCTCAGTTATTAATAATGGTTGTTGTTACGAATCATGTAAAACGTTGTATTCATGGATGAATAGAATTGACTTGAAATATATAAGTATACTTTTCGATCTTACTTTTTAATGGGAGTGTATCATGAATTGCGGCACAACCATTTTCAACACTGATAATATTCAGATATGTTTCTAGAATGCATAGGATCATGTGACACTGACGACTGGAGAAATATCTTTTCCTAGCATTAGTCCCGCTCATTTGCAAGGTCAGCTTCATCAAATTATCTGCACTCACACAATGGATTTGGCACAGGTTTTACACTGGACGCAACCCAGCACTGAGAAAACAGAGTGTGCTGAAACACACACAGACTCCTACGGGGCAATTTGGCACGTCCAATATGTCCAATCCACCTAACCTGCATGTCTTTGGACTGTGTGGGGGACTTCACTTCAGTAAATTTAAGCTCTGGATTGGATTCATGTGAGAAAATGATTCTTCAAGCTCCTCACAACCATTCTTTCACAATCTGAGCCTGATGAATCATCCTGGAATATGAACATGATGTTCTTCCAACATGGTTGTTTGAGAAATGAAAAGCTACACACTGCTTCAGTTAGAGTTAGAAGAACTGTTGCCAAACATGTAACATGATATAAACATAATAATCACCGCAATAATCATCCAATCATAGACTCTTAAGCATTTAAATCCAAACAGTGACTTTCTTTTTAAATTTGTTCTTGGCTGGGCCGTGTTTTGCAATATATACTGTATTTTTGATCAAATAAACACAGCTTTGGTGAGCAGAAGAGACTTATTCTAAAAAAAAAAAAAAAACATGACAAATTTGCAATTATTGAAAACTTTTGACCCCAAATCTTTTACATTTCTATACACATTTCTCAGGAGAACTGTCCTGCCCCACTCACGATGGCTTTGCTGTAGCAGGTCACGGCCTCCTGGTATTTTCGGCTGAGGAACAGGCGATTGCCCTGCTCCTTGAGCTCCTGTGCGGAGGAGCTTTTCTCCGGGCTGCTGGCCATCTTCTCCACGGGCTCAGCGGTGCCTGCTCCCCCCTGCTTACCGATCCTGTTCCCCGTCTCTTCGGTGAGCACCGGCCTGTCCCGGGGATCCAGATAAAATGCAAACCTCTCACACTGCAGGGACAACACACAAAACTACAATAACACATCATTACATGCACATACACTGCAATGACAATAATTGTGCAATAACACAAACTACAGGCTTATTGACT
The DNA here is from genome assembly GCF_988280905.1 of Pimephales promelas. Classification (NCBI taxonomy): domain Eukaryota; kingdom Metazoa; phylum Chordata; class Actinopteri; order Cypriniformes; family Leuciscidae; genus Pimephales; species Pimephales promelas. The sequence continues at coordinate 27,773,782 of NC_142790.1, forward strand.
TCATAACACACACATTTGGACTCTGATCAGCCCCTGACAGCTGTCAGATGATTCCTGACTCTTACAGCTGGACTGTGAACAACATAGAACTCATGTTATTTGACTGACACCGAGAATGATTCATCACAAATTTAGTAAAACTAATTGAAAGGTGTTCATTAATAGTGATTAGAAGAGAAATGTGTGTGGCTGACTCACACACATCTGTACGTCTACACTACAGACGCGTCACAAGCTTGTAATCCGTTTGACAGAGCCAATTGGCGAGAATAAACACTAGTAGACTTTAGATTTGATGTTTTAAATGTAATATATGATTTATTTTAGGCGTACCTGGTTTGACTGCTGGTCTGACGCCTGTCGTTAGCAAACCGGTAGCTACACTGGTGCTTTTATGATGACTTTTTGGTCACTTGTACCGAAATAAACGCTACCAAACTCATAGTTAGACAAGATCATGACATTCAGATGACAAATATCCAAAGTTTACATCAGCGATGGCTAAAAACACGACATTTTACTCGCGGATGTGAGACGCTAGCATCATGTTTCGGTTGTTTTGACTGTGGCGTCACGGTGACGTGACCGGAGGTGACGAGCCATTGCTTGTTGCCAGCGTAATGACGCCATCTGTCGGTTACAAGAAGAAACTTCATTAAAAAACAACATTGGGGGTTATTAAAATAATATAATAATTATATAAATAATTAATAAAAATAATATAAACTTTCTATGATTTGAATCTGATAACAAATAATTAATTAATAATTAATTAGTCACAAAATGAAAAAAAAAAACCGTTTAATATAATGTAAACTAACGATAATCTAACAAAATTAACGAAACGTTAAAAAAATGTCTCTCTACAAATAGTAATTTCGGTTTTCAGGAACCTCAGGTCACACAACAGTATTATTATCTGTAGAATTAAATAATTGTATAATCTAATTTTACACTCACGCAAAAACAAGGCTTTCCTAACAGTTTCAGGCCCAATTTTGAATCAAAGTGCCAAGCTATTAATGTGCAGAAAATATCTTGTAAAATATTAAACCATCTAAATAGTTGCATATTGAATTCGCAAGATAAATAGAATAGCTTTCCGAATACCAAACACACAAGCATTAAACCCAATTATTAGTTAGAAATGGTTGTATTAGCTGGATAAGAGCACTTATTAATGACAAACACCACTTAAATTCATAAAACCATTTAATGCACTTTGATCAGGACAACATGAAATCAAAACAGCATTATAAAAGATCATGTACATAATAATTCTGAAACAATATGCCATGGATTCACTTGTTTAGATTGATTAAACTCCTACACCTCTGCTACTGGAACAAAGAGTGAATGAGCTCAGTCTCTCTCTATGGGGAAATACTGCAGCTAGATTTAAAGAAAGGGCGTTTAAACTGACCTCAGAACAGCTGTTCTCAAAGTAGAATGAGCTCCGTGCAAAACATGCACACAAATTATTCAGGACAAACGGTACAAAATAAAAACCCAATCCCAAAAAAAAATATAACATTATGGAGGGGGGAAAAAAAGCGGTAATACACACTTTTGAAAGAAGAAGAAAAAAAAATTGTCATTTCAACACTGGACAGTGGATCAGACAGATTCAATTCTTACTGGACTGAGATATTAAAGACTACAAAGACTTTAATGAAACTGGGCATGGGCAGTTTACTACAGACGAAGCAAACATGATAAATAAAAAAGTGGGTATATGTATATGAGCGGTTTGTGTTTATGTTAGCGTGAGATGATTCAGATCTCTCCAGCTTCTCTGTCATCATGACGGCGAGATTCTGTCCTGCCGTTCAGCCCGTCTGATCTCCGCTCAGATGAACTGTGCTTGCTGTCCCTCTCGCGGTCACGGTCCCGTGAAGACCTAACACACACACATGAATCAACTGTTAATACAAGGCCGTTTGTTTGTTTGACACCATGCAGTTGTTAAAACCAAATTTGTACAAAAACTGTAATAAAAGAGGAATGTAACTTTTCCACGAGCAAGAGAGTAAAAACACAGAGTTTAGTTACTTGTGTGAGTGTTCTCGGCTGTGGCGCGAGCGGGATCGGGATCGAGAACGGTGTCGCCGGCGTCTGTCGCGCTCTTTGGAGCGAGAGCGGGAACGACGCTTCTCTCGTGATGCGGAGCGAGAACGCCGGCGCCTGCGCTCTCGATCGCGGTCACGAGAACGAGACCTACAAACAGAACGACACACATGCATTAGATTAGATACATGTCCAATTTTACAACTAATGTTCAATACTCTCTATGATATTTTTTTAAGTCATTTGCATTTGATATGGATTTTATTTTGATTGACTGATTTTGAATCATTCATTAAACTGGTTTACAAATTAATCTGAATAACATCCAAAAAAAAAAAAAAAAATATGGCTTGCCAAGAAGTTTTAAATCAACCTTTAAACCCAAAAACGCTTTATGCTTAGCCAATGATATTTTAGAGCTGAGCACAGAAAAATATGCTACAGAATACAGCATAAAAATTCAATTACATTTTTTTAATTGTATTAATTGGCAGCGTTCTGCACTAATGTAAGTGTAAAACAAATGTAAAGTGAATGAGCGTGAACTGACTTCTTGCGTTCTTGGCTGCGCGACTTGGTCCTACAGAGAAAAGCAGACAAGAACAAGGATTATTTAGATCATAATTATTGAAACTGTTCAACATCATTCATTGAACATAAATGTTCTTTAAAAAGGTGCATAAAAATATTCTCACTCCTTCTTCATCCTCTCCTCTTTCTCACGCTCTTCCCTCCTCTTCAGTCGCTCTTGGTTCCGCCTCTCCTGTTTTTCCTGCACGGTTTTCTGCAGAGAAGAAATTAAATGCAACGTCACTTACTTATTCTAAACCAACGGCCCGCGCCGGACCCTGATTTAGGGCGAGCGGTTACCTTCAGCTGCTCCAGCTTCTCTCGGATCTGGATGAAGCCCAGGTGCAGTTTGCCGCCAAAGTGGTCAGCGAGACGCCGGTCGTTGTCATGAAGACCCAGGTAGGCGGAGCAAACTTCACAGACGCGCAACTTCTGCTGCTGGAAACTGGAGGCGGGCATCGAGTTCCTGTACTCTTCCTGTAAAAAACACAACAGTAAACATACATCCACAGTAGAGTAATATTATAAAGGTAATGTTCTGAAATGTGACAGCTTTTGCTTGGAAACAAGGTAGCCCTCAATCGGGTCATGGGGTCTATACGACCCCAATCGACTTTTACTTAATAAAAAAAAGGTTCCCTTTAGGGGTGTGCGATATGACGATTTTTAATCGTGGACGATTAAAATGTCTCCACGATCTGCTTTTGAAGAAATATCGTAGTATCGTGTTACAGTGCATTCTATCAGTTCAGTTCTGGCGCCGTCTCAACTGTACAACGCGACGTAGCCTACACATCACACATTAATGAATAGGTATGGGACACTGCAATTCACAAAAGTATATTATTTGCATAAGCCTTGCCGGTTAAACATTTAATTCACGCGCTGATGTGCTGTTCTAACGTGCGCTTTCCTGACCGCATACCCACGGCGCTCACAGGCACTTAAAGCCTGTCAAACAGCGCCTGAATACTGGACTAAGTTATCGTTCGAGTCTTATTATGCTAATACTGTTAAATACACACAATGTTTACATAAACAGGCTATGTCTAAAGTGAAAGCAAACATTTGAGAGAATATCTGGTGTAATATGCGTCTATATTAAACGCGTCGCGTGCTGGTCTAAAAGCGACAGGAATAATACTGCCGCATGTCCTTAAAGGGATAGTTCACCAAAAAAAAAAAAAAAAAAAAAAATCTGGATTCTGGCATTATTTACTTACTCTAATGTTGTTACAAACCTGTATTAATTTCTTTCTTGTGCTGAACACAAAAGACGATTTTTTTTAATGTGGGTAACCAAACAGTTGCTGGTCCCTATTAACTTCCAGTAGAGAACCTATAAAAACTATAGGGGGACCAGCAACTGTTCGGTTACCCACATTATTCAAAATAACTTTTATTTTCAACAGAAGAAAGAAACTTATTTGGGTTTAAAACATCTTGAGAGAGTAAATTAAGACCATTTTCATTTTTGAGGGAATCTCTTTAGTAAAAGGAAAAAAAAAAAAAACACAAGGAGAAAATCACTCACTGACTGAGAACTTTAATAGTAGCTTTAATAAGAATCAATTTATTCAGTGAAGTCTCTGTAGTGTTTTAATTTCATATTTGTTTAATTTAATTACTTTCTTCAATGCTACTTCTAAATACACCTAGTGCATCTGAAAAATAAAGCACTATTTATTTAATTTGAATATTAATTTGTGTAATGTTTATCTTGTCTTATTTTTTTAATAACAAAGAAAATAATGACAAAGATTTTTATCTTCGCCACTGGCCTAAATGTATGCCTTTCTTTTTTCTTTTGTTACCTAAGGCTTTGTTTTTAACATAAGGACATTAGTTTGGCTGTAATGAACAGCCACTTGCAAAATATTAAAACCAACTTGAAAAAGAATCGTGATAAAAAATCGTGATCGTGATTTTCCTAAAAAAATCGTGATATGATATTTTTTCCATATCGCCCACCCCTAGTTCCCTTCATTGATTCGGTTGTTCTGAAGGTATGTAAATAAAAATGTTTACACTTCTGGTCTTCAGGGTTAATATTGAAATGAATGGGAAATGTGAAAAAACTAAATATATTTTCTTCCAAAAAAAATATAATCCGGCATAAATCTGAAAATTTTTACACAGAAATGAAGGCCTAGTACTAGAGCATAAATGCAATCTATCATAAAAAATAATATATCATATGTAAGCTAAAGGTGTAGTTGAGGAATTGTGTGGTATATGGATACAAAAAGTACTTTATCTCTCCAAAAACACTGCATTAATGAATAGATGAGAAGTAAACTAAAAAAATTATATAATATTTGTATGATTAAAAATGTATATTTTTTGTACAATTACTCAATCAATTGTTGGGGTCGTATAGACCCCGAAGCGTAAACAGGAAACGAAGACCATTTGAAGGTTAACAAAATAAAAATAATAAAAACATCGTCTAACCTCTGCATCCTTCTTCTTAGTCCGGACTTTCTCAACCTCCTGTAGAACTTTCTGGGCTTCGTCTACATTTCCCTCAGCCCCGAGCTGCTCAGCCTTCGCCAGCAGCTTCCCGATCTCCTCGTTCAACTCGTGAACCTTTTCTGCCTGCCAACCAAATACAAGACTTTAGTGAGGGAAAGAACTACAATCTCATGAAGCTTTGCAAACAGCCTAATCGAATTAAAAACGAGGGAGAAAGATAAAACTACTAATTTATATACATGTTGACTAGATCTAAAAACATTATATTTTAAGTTTATTGCAAAACATGCATTATATAGCATCAGAGTTAAACATGATTATTTAAAAGAAATGACTGAAAATTATCTGTAAGGCTGACGACTTCAGCCGAAGCAAATACCATCGGTTAACACCCTCGAAGCTCACACTAGGTCTGTCTTTAACGGTTTATATTTAGCATTCAAAGTAAATTTCCCCATGTAGAAAATGGAGTTTTTACTTCCAGAACCCGACTCGTCGTTCTAATGTATAAACCCGGATAAAATTAGATTACCAAGAGACATTTTAGCACTGCATGGTATTGCACCCAGTGCTATATAAACACTTCATACCTTTGCAGCCACTTCAGCGCTGATCTCTTCCTGCGTCTCAGCGAGACGCTTCTTGGCCAACTCGGTCCTGCGGTCACAGTCGGCAATAAACGACTCCAGGTGATCCACAGCCTGCACAACACACACCAATCCAACAGCAGAATTTACTAAAGCCTTCACTGCTAATTGACTGAAGCCACGAGCAGATGATCTCTACTTAACGGGTCACTTACATCCAGTTCAAAGAACAGGTCTCTCTCTTTGGACGCAATCTCATAGTCTGCTCTCAGTGCCAGATCATGGATCTTAGAGCATTCGCCAAGGTCCATGCGCTACATACACAGGAAGAAGACAACAGTGGTATTAATATGCTGCATAAAGAAACAGTGTTAAGTGTGAGCGTTTGCTTTTTCCCTCACCGTTCCAGAGAGAATGTCATGCGGGCAGCAGTTGAGCAGGTGCGATTTGCAGACGCGCTCGTCTGTGAATTTAACCCGCTGTCTCGACTCATCTCCTGTTAGGACACAGCACATAATTGACATTGAATGAGGCCACACAAGCACTCGTGTCTCTCTCTTTCTCTCTCACACACAGCGGCACTACACACTGCTAACTTTTCGGCCAAGGGTCTGCCTGTCCCTGCTGTGAAATACTGAGATCTGAGTGTGGAGAGCATGTGTTTGACAGTGTCAGATATAATCTTTGTTACATGACAAAGTGAAGACTCTTTGTTCATGTAGAATAGAGATGTAGTTTAACTTTCACTGACCCAAGGCATGTTTCTTTAACTGGCTCAACCCAAGAAGCTAGCAGTCTCTGTCATCATTATCAGTTATTCATTCTGTTCGGTCACCAATAGACTGATGTTCATTGTGTTAGGACTGGGTGACAGCTTAAAAAATGTGTAAGGCTTCTAAGAGTTTACAGTAATCTAGTTAAAAGTGATTCAATAAAAATACAAGAAATATTTATTAACAAAACAAAATGCATTGCATTTTAATACATGAAAAATGTCACACAACGTCTGAGAAATTAATGAATGAATAATTTGGAAATAATTTCAATTATGCTTTTGCAAATGAAGCTTAAATCAAAGTCACTAACATTTGGAAGTTTAATGGTTAAAATAAAGCATTAAAATCATTGCATTACTAATCAAGATGTTGATAAATGTTATGGAGCCAGAAAAACAAAACATTAAATATATTGTGAATGTTCAATATATCACTCATCCCTAATTGGCATGAAGCATCTATGCTTTTATAACTGCCAATTGAGTGCAAAGGTGTGTGGGATAGCAGATCGGAGACAGGGATGTCATCTTCTACTTTAAGTGCATTATCCCTCATGAGTACATACAGAAATGGTGAATAATCTAATGTGCATATTAAAAGCAACCAATACAAGATGTTGACCAAGTTGAAATAAAACATTGAAAACTAAAGTGAAAGGTTAATTGATACACACTGCGAGGTCTCTCCCATTCAGAACCCCTCCTGCGGTCCCAGCCTCTAAAAGTTTAAAGGGAAAAGCTTTTCTTGCCCAAACCTGTAATGAGGAAGTTGGGAATGATACAGAAGAATAAAAGTGAAGACGTCGGCGGAGGAATCTGAGTCCTTTCCTTTATTTATTTACTTGTTTTCTAGAGTCAGATTTGAGGAAAGACGCTCAGGCACAGCATCAGTGTACTACAACCCGCCTGGGCAGAAGCTTCGTATCCCCTCTGCTCACTCTTACGTTACCAACTAGCGTGATGATGTGTAAAACAGTTACTGCTGGAAAGCAAACAGTATTGTTTTTTCATATTCATAACAGCTTTAAAAAGCATTGGTGACTCACGGCTCGATGAACATGAGGCTTTTCTGCAACTCCCTTGCAGATGTAGGCTGGCAAACATACACTGAACCTTAATGAATAGAATAAAGGGGCCACAATTGTTCAGTCTGTATGAAACAAATGTACGGGAAGCATATGAATTCATCTCAGCATTCACAAAGACAGTCGCTTCATTCACACGGAGGGTGAGATTTCTTACAGCCAGTACAACTCAATTCAATCAATTCTAGCTGCTCAAGTCCTTTCTGTCGTTTACTCATCTTAAAATCCTCTTGAGCTGATCAAAATCATATCACACAGTCTAAAAAAAAAGCCATATTTCCTCTTGGCAATGCTTATTCAGATTTAATGCTTGCATTCATTTTGGGAAACTATAGTTCCTTTAAAAATATGTAACGTTAGCTCAAACATGTATGAGCTACAAATGCATATATATATATATAAATTATTCAAAAACATTTATATGCATGTGCGTGTGTGATTTAACTTTCGCACAATATTAATCAATTCACTAAATATTTACAAGACTGTCAAAATGGACAAATATCAGCTAATTAATTGACCCTGGAGACACGGTGGTCTGTCACAAATGTCAATAATATTATTACTAACTACATAGTGGCCGTACAGATATCAATAGACAATTATTTCTAATAATAATCCCAACTTTTTAATCATTGTACATGACTATAACTGATTTAAGTTGTTTGCTAAAAAGCAGTATTCATGATTTATAGCGTCATTTGTCATTAGATGAGCAGCTGTTCTATTAGCCTAGCATACCGAATCGTCCCACTAACGTCATTAAACCTCCTTTATGGACACAAACATTAAACTGAAGCGTTTCAAGAGGAAATGCTGCCGCATTTATCTAAACTTAATGCAGTGATGTTTATCTTAAGAAGTTCATTTTAATATTTGACAGGGTTTTTATATTCTGGTTTGTGCTAATCTGAGCGCGCGGCCTTCAGAAATCCTCTCAGAGCCGTTAGCACTCAGCTAACACTCACCATCCCTCGACGTTCCCATCAGCTGATCCAGCAAAGCTCTCATCTGGGCCTGGGCCGACATCCTGACACGATTAATCGCTCGCCTCACAAGGGTTATGGTGATTTTACCCTAAAAAATAAAGTTTAAATCATCTGCGAAAGGCTTCGGTCCTGCGTCTATCGCCTCCGCTGCTCTCTACACTAGCGAGCGAGCTAATGAACTCAAACGGGTGAGCGGCCAATCAGAGCGCGCGACGCAACCTTAAAGAGGAAGTGTATGTATATTATACTATACTAGATATTATTACAAATATGACTAATATGTATTATGAATGTTTTTACACAATAATACTAATAAATAAATCAAATTAAATGCGTAACAACACCTGTAAACACAGTAATAACACCAATTTTGAATCAGCAATTACAAAGACCCATTTCAACTGAACGTTGAAATTAATTAATTTAAAACTTATTTTATTAATACATTTAAAAAAACACGTAACACAACAGAAGTTATTACATTTCTGAGTAAAGTGTACAATTGATAACTGTTATACTAATGGTGCTATTAATTATTTGTATAAAAAGGACGGAGGTAATTTCATTACATGACATTTTTTTCTTTCAAGCAAATATGAGAGACAAGAAAAAAACATTGGAATAAAATCGCGTCTTTTTTGTCCCAGCTGAGTTGCCGTACGCGGAAATGTCGTTGTCAAGCCAAAGCTCACCTAGAAGAGAAGCGATATCTGTCATTCAGCAGGTTTGTTTTGATCAGACAACGGTGTGTTTTCAAGTTCATACTTGGTTTCTATTTAGTCAACAATTAAAGCGGACTTATTAAAGTTGAATGAGATCATTTTAAGTTACATCGACACGTTTCAAATCTCTCAAAAGTTGACATGTTTAGTCATCTTATATTTTTGTTAATGGTGAAACGATTTACTTGTCTCTTATATAAGCTCAGCTGTTGTGTATAATTATGTTAATCTGGCTGTCATTGAAAATCATGCAACAGGCTTAGGATGTGTTATGATTTAAACGTCATAATTTACAGATAAAAGCCGTTATATCTGCAAATTACACAAGATGATGTTGTTATATTGTGTATTACAGTAAGTGGTTATAGTTTGTGTGTGCTGCTACTGTAGTCAAAGGTTGTTCCAGAAAGGTGGTGAGTTTGCACCGGCAGCATGACTGAGGGGTTTGTGTTTCACAACAGCTTCTGTCACACACAGAACACTCTGGATAGGAAGAAAAGCAGGATTTCTTTTGTTTGAAAAGAGTTGAAATGAGTTTATGCCCTTGGATGCAATAGATTGTGATGTTGTGACTGAAATCATTGAACTTACAGGGTTGAACTCGGGTAGGAGGAGCTGTGAACTTGAAGAATTAGTTAGCCGTCCCTTGTTTTAAAATACTTTGAAATACGTTGATGATTTGTGTTCTTTTACTTATTTTACAAAACTAATGGTCTTAATCTGATTTGAATCCACTGAAAAATCCACTTTAAAACCTATGAAATGAAGTGTAATTTCAGTGAATTAAAAACATTTGTGTTTTAGGTAGGCTATAGGTAAAGAATAGAAAGACTGAATGTCCCATATGAAATTAATATGACTGTATCAGTCACATAAAAATTGTAATTTAAAATTTAAATTAAATTTCCAAATTATGTGATTATGATGTAGTTTTACCATAAAGGATTTTACAAAATAACATTTTGGGCTTAAGTAGGCGTGTAGACATTTATATGCAGCATTAAACTTTATTTGAAGATTAGAACGAAAGCCAAAATACTCATTTTATGGATTAAACGGGTTTATGTAAATGTATTTCACAGGTCTCTGTATTTTTGTATAACTACAAAAATAGCCAGTCGATCGATTTTCTAATCTAACTCTGCTGTATCACTCCACACACACTCTCTCTCGTATTATTCTCAGACTATGAAACACTTGATCGCTTCTGTCTTGCAGTGGTGAGCAGCAGATCTGCTGGTGTGAGATGGCAGATGCTTCAGCTCATGGTTTTGAAGCGGAGCCTCTGAAGGGTGGAGAGGCAGAAGGGAGCGTGTCTAAGGAGAAAGGCTGCGCAGGAACGCGGGGATTGTCCCACCTGACAGGCTGGCGCACAGCAGCGTTCCTCCTCTCTCTCTTCGTGTGCCTGATGGTGGTCTTCGCCTTTTCATTCATCCTTCCCTGCCCCGTACGGCCGCAATACCTGCCCACCTGGAACCACACGCTCCCTGCCGCAGGTGAACACCGCCGGTCAAAACCACAGTAGTAACTTTCTTTTATTTATAAACGCAACTCAAGTGCTGTACAATATAACACAATACTTATTTATAAGGCACATTTAAAAACAACCAAGGCCATACAGAACAGTAATAAACAATAAGACAAGCAATAAACGAACACACATCAATAGATAAATAATAATCTTACCAAAATCAAGCAGTATTAAAAGGCAAAGAAAATAAATATGTCTTGGTTTGGTTTGATTTGTGCATCACCTCGTTTTTTAAGTCTAGTAGACAGTGATCGATAGATCTCAGACTTTCACCATAGTCATCTAGCCCTCCTATTATCCTTGGGGTCAGTTTGATCGCATTCAATGTTTAAAATCTGTAAAAACAATTTTATTTATTTTTTTTGCTTCAAATTTAATTACTTTTCCTAATTTAATGGGGACAACTCTGTAAACATAAAATTAACCTGCTAATATTTTTTCAAAGTTCTGTATTTTGTAGCATCTGTGTTCCTTGGGGTCAATTAACTTAAAACGTTACTTAAGTAGTCAACAAAGACATAAATTAACTGAGACAAACCTTTGTAAAAAAAAAAAAAACATAATGTAGAGGTTTAAATTACGGGGGTCAAATTGACCCCAGAGGGTAAAAAGTGTTATCAGATTTGAGGGTAACAGGAGGGCTGGACGAGATCAAACAAATAAATGAATGATCCGTTCAATGATTTGCTGAGAGAAAAGATGTCATAAATGTAAAAAACTTGATTTGACCACAGCAGTGTTTTATGCATTTCTGATTGGATACTGAGTGTGTTTCTCTCCTGCAGCCACATATAATTTCCTGGCTGTTGAGGACGCCAACGGAGACAAAGTCTTGGATGTGTTCTTCATGTACAAGGATGCAGATGAGAGACGCAACACATGTTTGAGTCGAAGTGAGCTTAAACACACATGCACAAACATGCTTGCTGTTGGTTTGCTTCTGTATAGACCATTTTGCAAGATGTAAACAACACTGGTCCTGAAGCACTTCCTGTTTCATTTTTTTAACACTACATAAAAGCTGGGATAAAATACAACCAACAGAACATATAAAACTGAATCAAAAAGTTAAACAACATCTTTAAGATGTTTTCTTTACATGTGAAATATAGAAAACGGTTACAAACTGAAACAGGAAGTGTTTCTGGACCAGTGTTGTTTACATCTAGCAAAATAAAACATATTACTGAGTCATATTAACTACATGTACTATAGGGTTAGGGTTGAGAGTTAGTTGCATGTAATTAATCATAATTTACTATGCTAAGTACAAATTAAATGTGAAACTCTCCAAAAGCAGTGCAGTAGTAGCTTTTGTAGATTTATGTGAGGAAGAGATCCAAATTTAAGTCATTATATTCACTGAAAATCTTTACTTTAGGGACTCAAGGTTGCTGCTTTATTGTGTATTATGCGTTTGTTTTTTTTCAGATTTATCAATCCCCTGTATGGTTTTAACGGCTGTTGATGGTACGGATGGGAAGACGCTTTGGAAAACACCTTTAGCTGCTGAATTTGATTGGGTGGAGTGTGGCGTAAAGGGGCTCGGAAGAAAAGGCTCAGGATGTCTGGTCGCTCACGCAGACAAACTCACGGCGGTCGACACAAAGTCCGGTACAGGATTTCATCACACAGAGATCTGGACATATAGTTCCATGTTTTTGAACCAGTTCCAATATTATGGCACACACTACTGTTCAAAAGATTTAATGTTTTGATAGAAGTCTCTTCTGCTCTCTAAAGCTGCATTTATTTCATTAATAAATACAGTAAAAACAGTAATATTGTCAAATATTATTACAATTTAAAATAGCTGTTTTATATGCGAATATATTTTTAACTGTAATTTATTCCTGTGATCAAATCTGTATTTTCAGAATCATTACTCCAGTCTTCAGTGTCACATGATCCTTCAGAAATCACTCAAATATGATGATTTAATGCTCAAGAAATATTTCTGATTATCATCAATGCTGAAAACAGTTCTGCTGCTTCATATTTTTGTGGAAACCATGACACATTTTCTCCTTAACATTATGAAGTCACATTTGATCAGTTTAATGTATCGTTACTTAATAAAAGTATTAGCCTAATTTTTTTCTAAACAAAAAAAATGGTTCTGAGCCAAACGTTTGAACAGTAGTAGTTTATGAATATGGTAATCTTTCAGTACCACATTACTTTATGTGCAAAAGTGCATTTGTACACATTCTGATGTCTTGGTTCCCTCAGGTGAGATAATGTGGCGGCAGTCGCGCTCTACTGTGACGGATGGAAATCTCCCGCTGATCAGCGCTGTGGATCTGAATGCTGACGGAGTAGACGACTTTGCTGTGCTTTCATATAATCCGGAAGCATCATCGTTCACACCCATATCGGTACGACACACACACATAATAACATTATAATGCTCACCTATTCTGAATATCTTGTGATGTTCATTGTGATGGTAATCTCTTCCCTCCTTTAGACCGAGCTGGTGTTTTTCTCCGGGAAGTCAGGTGATCAGATCGGCTCACGGGTGGATGTCGATGTGAATGGAGTTATCGGTCATCTACCGTTCAAAACGGCCAGCGGCGCTCCATACCTGCTGTTACTCAATGGTGTGTCGCTACTATAATTAATAATCTTCTTTAAAGGAGTAGTTCACTTTAAAAAAAAACTTTTGCTGATAATTTACTCACCCCCATGTCATCCGAGATGTCCACGTCTTTCTTTCTTCAGTCGAAAAGAAATTAAGGTTTTTGGATTTCCTCCATATAATGGACTTCAATGGGGTCCAAACGGTTCAAGGTCCAAATGAGTGTTTCAGTGCCGCTTCAAAGGGCTTTAAACGACACCAGACGATGAATAAGGGTCTTATCAAGCGAAACGAGCGGTCATTTTAATAAATAAAAAAGTTTAAGTTTTATAAGCACAAATAAGCACATTCGTGACTCTCCTGTTTGAACTGAACTACTCCTTTAATGTTTCTCCTTTAACAGTTTCTTTCTCTGTCCACAGACTCAGGGCTGTACGCGGTGTGTGTGCAACATCTGGCAGCTCGGGCTGGTCTGAAGTCTGCGCTGAAGAAAGAGAAAAGCTGGGAGGAAAGATCAGATGGTCAAACTGGATTAGTCTCACTCTATCAGTAATAAGCGTTGTGGGCTCAAACGTTTTCACTCTCTTTCTTTATTTTTCTCTTCATCATTGTTTAATGGGTTTCTTCTGGTCGCTCTGTCTGCAGGTCTGCTTCTCTAAAGCGTGTGTCGGTTGTTCATGACGGTAGTTCTCCATCACTGCTGGTCCAAACGGACTCCAGCGTGTCACTGCTGCACACAGACAAACTGAAGATCGCATGGACCACCAACACCAGCGCTCTGCTCAGGTCCGGGAACCAGTCCAAACAACACAAAACACTGGAGGAGGCATTACATTACACTAATGCATTCCTGTGTGTGTGTTTCTAGTGTGCCCACATTTGGGCAATTCGACAAAGATGGAATTCCAGACATAATGATAGAGGAAGACATTGGCAATGACACCAAAAGGGTGAGTGACCAAATTGGTAGTAATAATAATAATATTAATTTGAGGTAATAGAACACGTCTTTTACCCTGATTTCAAAAAAATCTAAAAAACTTGATTTAAATTAATACTTTTATTCAGCAATGATGTATTAAATAATTAAATTAATCAAAAGAGACTGCTCTATCTTTTTCCTGTTTTATTGCGCAAATAATCCTAAATACAACGCATCATGGTTTTTTACAAAAATATGAAGCAGCACAACTTTTTTCAATATTGATAATAATCATAAATGTTTATTGAGCGTCAAATTCTCATATTAGAGTGATTTCTGAAGATCATGTGACACTTAAGACTGAAGTAATGATGCTGACAATTCAGCTTTGATCACAGGAATAAATTACAGTTTAAAATACATTACAATAAAAAATGGTTCTGCTAATTTTCAAATTATTTCACAATATTTCAGTTTTTGCTGTATCCAATGGTGAACATACGTGACTTTGGTCACACTTTCGATTAGGGTCCGATTCTCACTATTGACTACAACTTTTGCCTCAAACTTCTAATTACGCCTTACTAATAGTTAGTAACTTTAAGTATTGTGTGATTAAGGGCAGAATAAAGGCATAAACGTGCTAATAAACAGCCAATATTCTAGAAATATGCATGCTAATAAACAGCTAGTTAATAGTGAGAACTGGACCCTGAACTAAAGCGTTACAGAGACTTCTTTATATATATATATATATATATATATGAAGAGTTCAGATGCAAAAGCCTCTAAATGCCATTTGAAATTTTCTTCTAGAATGATCATTTTTATCAAGCTTGTATATTTAAGTTCAGTAATTTCACTTAAATGGCAATGATAATTACCTATTAATTGTTATTTAAGCGAAATTACTGAACTTAAACATACAAGTTTGATAAAAATCATCATTAAAGAAGAACATTTAAAATGGCATTTAGAGGCTTTTGCATCTGAACTCTTCATATATATATATATGTGTGTGTGTGTGTGTTTTAGGTACTGGTTCTCAGCGGACACTCTGGAGAGGTCCTGTGGAAGCTCAATCTGTCATTCGGGACTTCAAGTCCTCGTCCGGCGTCTGTCCTGACGCAAAACGCATTCTCAGTGTTCATGCTTTGGGGACAGGGTCACAGCAACCAGACAGTAAGAGCATAACACACACACATACACACATAACTGCAGAAATAAGATACTGATGTGTTTGCTGTTGATATTCAGATGCAGTCATCATTCCTGCTGCATCCTCGACACTCACAACTGCTGCTCGAAAGAAGAAATTCTGCGCAGAACATCGTCTCTTTTAAGGGTATTTCTTATTCACAACATCATCGAGGCTTATCGAACCATACATTTCCAAAACAGCTGAAACAATACGTTTAAATCGCAATATGTTATAAGTCAGGTTTGTTAAAATAATAAGCATCTCTCTGCGTTTGTTTAGCATCGCTGTTGGAGAAAGGTCGCCACGCCTGTTACCTCGTTCTGACTGGACCGGACGGACGACGGCACGCAGAATTAGGCGAGACGGAGCCTGTGATTCTGACCAAACGGAAGATAAAGGACGACGTGTCGGTGAGCGGCGTTCTGGGAGTAGCAGCCGATGAACCAATCTCTGAAGACATGGAGAAGTCCGTGAAGGAGGCCTTCCACATGCTGCGCTTCAGCGACGCACTTTACTGAAACACTAATCTTCAACCCAAAGGTCATACAGGCTAAAAGCCAGTTGCTGCATGCAGAACTTGCACCCTTGAAATCCATGTCTCGACCGTTTTATTTACAATATCTGTTAATCTGACTTGGACTAAGAATAAAACCCAAGACACTAAACCAAATCATGAGGGCTTTCCCCCTGATACGATAAAAGCGAATGTATTTATTTAGAAGGGACACAAACGTTCGGCTCATGCTGCATGACAATCATAAACTACTGTAAAGCATCAGATTTCTGCGACTGTCAAGAGGTACATTTATATTCGGGAGTATCTGGGATTTCAAATAAAGGTGAATCTCATGTCATGAAAAATTGGAGATTAGCATAAATGTCCTAAAAAATATATTTATAAAATATTTATAAAAAAATTCACACTTGGACAAAAAAAAGGTCTTAATTTTCTTGAGCAAATTTTCCTACTTTTGATTCAGGTTTGAAATATGACCTGGACATGAGATTCATTGTGCTTTTTTTATTGTATTTTGTGCCTTTTTAGAGTGATGTTTTGTTTAACACTACAGTGGAGGAGTTTACACAACTAAAACAAGGCCTAACTTAGATGTGCGTGTCTTAGTTTGCAGTTTATTTGTTAGGATGGAGACTTTGTGCCTTGTTTAAATGGTTTGATGAGTTTGGGAGAGTTTGTTTTGTTTTATGCTGCTTCTGTTGTTAAAGATGAACCTTTGCAATACTGTTAACTCACTGTGATATGTTTCACATAATGCTGTACATTTAGTGCCTCAAATAGGGTTCTGATCACTAAAGGTGCAGTTATGAGTGTCCGTCTGTCTGCTTTGGATCTTATCTACAAATGTGGGTTTAATTTAAAGTAGGGATGTAGACATTTCTCTGAACCAACGAGCAGAATCTTGTAAAATCAGAGCTTTAAATCGTCTTAGGTTTTCTACTTTCACAGAAGAACCGGACGGTCAGCTGCACCAAATCCAGATGCCTTTCAATCTAAAGAAGCCAAAATAAAAAACACTGTGGATTATATATAGTTGTAGTAGATGAACATGTTTCAAATAAATCGGTGGAGTTGATGCTTTGTATTTATTCGAGTGAGTTTTATTAATAATTAGTTAAGTTTAGGTTAAGTGATTTTGTAAACCTGTAGATCAGGTCAAGAATTTTGCATCTGCTATTTTCCGTCTTTATTTGAGAATATTCTACTTGATTGTACTGTTACACTGTAATAAACAGAGTTCATCCAGTGCTTCTGTTTTTGAATCCTTATTTTGAATTATTTCTTATTTCATAGATATTTACGACTCATTTCATTCCTCTCATTTCAAAATGGTCATGCTTAGTTCGTGGATATTTATTAGGGCAAACCAACTTAATTTTCAGAAGCCAAGCTTTCATCATACTATTATTTTCTTCTTTTTTTTCCTTTTTTTTTGTTATTCAAAATCTAATACGATCAACAATGCATTTTCTATAGTATACCATTAAAAATTAATGAATACAACTCATAATTATATTAATACTATTTAATACATGTCAATAAAACAACATTACTATGTACAAATATGTTGTTAATTATGTTGTTAATTATAATAAATAAATGTTAGTAAAGCTGAAGTCTACAGTGTTTAAAACGTGTCACATGACTTAATTTTACCGCGCAAGGGAAGTGTGCACGTATTGTCTGTGCACGCGCCGCGCACCGTCAGATTCCGATCATTGTCACGTGCACGAGGCTTTCCATGGTACTAGTTTATGAGTTTATCGAGATGTTTAATTCAATCTAATTAGCTTAAGCGTTGTTACGATAATAAAAGCTAGTGTTTGACATATCACAAGTCTCGTGCTGAACATGAAACAAGCGCCAGACTAGTAACGTTAATAAGTGCATCTCCTGGTGAACGGAAAAACACTGACGCACCTGTAAATGTTAACATGTTAACACAAAATGTTTTATTAACTTGCAGTAGCTCACCAATTATACATGGCAAAGTTGGCTAAGCGGTGTGGTCATTTAAATCAATCAATTATCATTTGATACCATCAGCTGCATGCCTACTTCACATTCAAAATACTATTTTTTTTCCGTTTTATCTATATATGAGGTTTAAAAGGGGAATGACTGAAGATGCCCACAAAAATCTTTCCATTTTTATTTTTAAAGAGGCCAGAGCAGAATACATAACAGTCAACCCTGATTTCCCAGAAACGGCCTGTGATTCTGCATCTAACGGATTCAAGAAACTTCTTTAAAGCTATTTTTACCGTTTGCTCCACATAATATTTTCAGCATTATCCTGTTAAAAATGAACATAGCATTCCAGTGCAGCAGTCCATGAAATGAGTTTCAGTGTACAAAATTATTTCAACCATAGGACTGTATGCTAAAATAAAACCACCAGTAACTTAACGAAAATGGGAAGGCACTGATCTTTAGAATAACCATATCTCCAAGTGATTATCCACCGATTAAATATTAACCTGTAGCGCACAACAGCATGCACTTTCCGGATATGATGACGTTATTCAGAAAGTTACATGAATTCACATATAAATACCAAATACACGATTAAGCTATTTTAATATGTATCTAACGATGCACATCCATATGAGGGCGCCTGGTGTTTTCCTCGATAAGTACAGTACATCTAATCACATCTCAGTCTTTTCAATGTGACCTGATCCGCCATACCGCACGCACAGCACTGCACGAGCGCTCACTATCATCACTCACACAAGTGGATGAGGAGTGTGTGTGACAGTGAACCTGAACTAAAGTCACTTTCAACAGCAAGCCGCCTCAGACAGGTAAAACACATTATGAGACTATATGCTTTCATTGCATGCGCTAATTTAACGCCTGAACTATTGAAATACATTCTTGAAAGTGAGATCAGATATTGATTCTCAACATTGTAAAAGTGAAAGTGTTTGTGTGACGGATCGCCTATTTAAAATACAAAACGAATATCCATTTACATCAAAAATAAATGAAACATAATAGCTACCTATGTGCTATTGTAATATTAATAAAATATATAAATGTATATTCGTATGCACGCCGACTAAAAGCATTTCCTGTACTCTATGCCTATCATTATAGATAATTTAATTACATTCGTTTTATGACCGATGTTTTCTCTTGCTGAATTGAAGCAGTACGGGCAGCTTTACGGTCATATATGGGCATTTTCTGAAATCTCATTTATTAGTCTATGTCAAGCCGTTTTGACTTTTATTTATTCGCAGCAGGATATTACTTATTTTGAAATCAACAATTAAATTTGAAGGCCAGCCTATGGTGACATTTAACTAGAGAAAAGTAATTAACAGATATCAAGAATTATAGTTTTTACTAGTTGGAAGTTTATAGATATCAAACAGAAACCAACGAGTGATGACGTCAATAATTTTCATTTTTACTAGGCGCAATTGAATTGATATCCTGATTAAAAGTTAAAACGGCTTTCAATAGCCTAACGTTACATTTATCTGTTTTTGAATGCGATCGATGCATTTATTTAAGATAGTTTAGGGTCTGTCGAGTTGGTTCTTCATCCGTTTGTATCATACTGTATCTGCATGTCTTAAAGGGACAGCGCGAATCATGGCCGAGGACATTCAGGAGAAACTGGAGAAGTATCGCACGGCACCGTTCGATGCCCGTTTCCCGAACCAGAACCAGACGAAAAACTGCTGGCAGAATTACCTGGGTCAGTCATATACAGGACACATTAAACACACAGCCTCTAATGTGCCAAAACTTGTGTACTGTGGCGGCACAGTGTAGCCTACTATAGACTTCCAGGTCGGTCTACGTCAGAGACTAGGGACTCTGGTCTACATTTATTACGTCGGTTATTGTTTTTGCCAATTGAAAATATTTTTAAACAGAAAAATGATTGTTATATGATAGAATGATTTCTAATTAATACTTGATTAATTAATAATTACTTTCAAAAACATTTTAAAAAATTGTACCAACCCCAAACATTTTAACATTAGTGTACATTCCACCCCAAAATCGAAAGTAAAATAAAATTTTGCTAAAGATAATGAGGCCTGGAACCTGAAATTTGTTGCATTTTTCTATTATTTTTACACACATTTGAAATGGAACCTGTATGCTTTATTATTTTTTTTTTTTTTAGATTCACCTTCAATGAATACCATGAAATTAGCATAGTACTATTTCCCAAAATATATCGAATTATATATATTTTTTTTTATTATTATATAGATTTTTATCGATGCCAAAAAGCTCTGGATGCCAAAGGTGTGGACACAGCCCCATGTGACTGGTACAAGAGGGTCTACAAGTCTCTCTGCCCTCTTTCCTGGGTAAATATCCCCTCATCCCCAACTTCTGTCCAAAGCGTAAGCAGCAGAGTTATACATAAAGACCATTCACTCTCAATATTTGGTGTCGTTCAGATCGAGAAATGGGACACTCAGAGGGACGACGGCTCGTTCCCGGGAAAGATCTGAAGATTCGGGACCCGAAACGCATCTGTGTGTGGTCTCGTCTCACCCCAGCCGAACAGCCTTAGCACTGATTGGTCAAAACCACACCTGTCCGGCTGGAGGATGAGATCCATTGTGAATGTCATTCCTTATATAAAAAAACGTGTTGCACATTCTGCATTAAATTCTCAGGCATTGAAACATGATTCTGTTGTTGCGTGCTTCATGGCGACCCTGTCAACAACAACTCTAGCTAGGCACAAAAAACAAATGGGCATCAGCAGTTACAATCCTAATGGCTGGATTGTACAGCAAACACACTACGTTGGTCAACCGGGAAAAGATTGTACAGATTAGTGGGATTATACACTGAGAATTTATGAGGAAAAACTAGATAGCTGGATTTGCCAAAGCTCACCAGGACTTTAGAGATTTGAGAGTTTTTTTTAAGGCACTTAGTAGAAAATAAACTAGATGTTTAGATGGTCTCTCTTGTACAATTCTTGTAGAAAATAAGTGGGTCAGGCTTTATGCTGCAAGTCATAAGCATCTACATATCTAAATAAACCACTTGTTTTGTCCAAACTCAAGTTTTTGAGTGAGTGACCAAACAATGTCACTCCTATTAAATTCATCAAATCTCGCAACAACTGCTCTAGACTTAACATGAGTTTTCCCATCATGGATTAGGCTTCTGATGAAAACTGGATTTCTAATGGAACAATCCCCATTGAAGGTCCAGTTTGCTCAAGGATTAGGATTAATCCATATTACAATCTGTAGTTTTGAACGCATTACAGACCTCAATCCCAGTCAATGATTTCTGCATCAAGCTGAATTACAAAAATAATAATACTGACGTTTCCAGTTTTCCCCAGTCTTGATTTACATTTGCATAGCAAAAGCAAAAATAGAACCAACAATAAAGTCATAGGTGATATTTAATCATATTTACAGTGAGGTAAACTGGCATCATTTGCATAATAGTTGTAATAGTGTTTTGAATGGACTGTGAAAGGCTTAGAAAAACTGTGTAAATCTGAAATGTTGCTGATATATTACGAAATTTCTACACAATTAGACGAAATATGGCTGCAGGATATATAATCTATGAATTCATTTTATCCCAAGTGTAACACGTGAAAATAGATGTACTGGTGAACATTAATCACAAGGACACTTACTTTAAAACAGGGGTGTCCAAACCTGCTCCTGCCGATCGGCTGTCCTACACACAACCCTAATCAAACACACCTGAAGCAACCAATTAAGGTCTTCAGGTTCAGGTGTGTCTGATTAGGGTTGAAGATGAACTGTGCAGGGAGCAGGGTTGGGCACCCCTGCAAGTTTAAAACATGACTGTCAAGTACAATACAACAACATCATAGCAAAAACAAGCTCTATCATACAGTTAGAGTGTGTGTTTGTGTGTTGAGGTCACTGATTTTTCCAAATATTCCCAGAGGGAAAAAGAGAAACGAAACCTGCTTTCATAAGTCCTGTGGTCTTGCCCTCAGTATCGCTGCTTTCCGTGTTTCCGTGTGTCCGTCATGCAGGTTTTGGGCCGCAGAGCTGAAATTAAAACCATTTTTAGTGAAAGTTTTCTTTTTAAGTAGACTAAGGAATTAATCATCATATTTTTCTTGTGCGTGCGATGATGATTTTGTGCACCTGGGTCCGCTGTCTGTTTCTTCTTGTGCTGGTGAATGATCTGATTCTCATTGGTCAATTTCACATCCTGGTCCTCCACATGAGTGCTATAATAAATGACATTCCATCAACGAGTTTGAGTGACACGGGCCGAATATGCCTACTTACGAACTATATAGTAGGTGAAAAACAGTATGAGAGCTGTGTTCGTAGCATTCATAAAAGAGTAAGCAGAAAGATGACCTTCTACTTCTGTCAAGAGTCTGAAGTGTGCATATGATGGACACTTTACTAAGGACAGCACCAGTGTTGGGTGTAATTTAACTACTTTTCCCTTGAAAATGTAAAGTAAGGGATTACTCTTCATTTATCTGTAATTTAAATACAGTTACTTCTGATGTAATTGAGGTAAATACTGTGTATAGATCAATCCGATCTCACAGCGATTCGTATGCATTTTATGAGCTGTCTAAATATTACGACCGCACTCGAATTATTGTAAAATATGTATGAAAAAAGTGTGAGATCAGACATAAAACAATAGTGGGTTTAACATCAAAATGTATTGTCTGATGCTAAAAAGTATGTTTTTATAATGTAACCTTCTCCACCTTGGTCAGATTAAGGATAATTCATGCAATTTTATAGTATTTATTTGAAAGAATTAAGACTTGTATTATTCAGCTGGTTGAGATTGATATGGGATTTTGAAAGTAATGAGTAATTAAAAGTAATTAAATACTTTTTAGAGATTAATTAGTACAGTAATCTAATTACACTGTTGAAGAGGTAATTAGTAACTAATAATTAATTACTTTTTTAGAGTAACTTACCCAACACTGGACAGCACAAAATCCTACAATATGTACCTTGTATTATTACAGTATGTGATTTCGGATGCAGCGAGACACTTGTACACATGAACACAAAATGCATCATGGGGAAAAAAAAAAAATGCAGCCTGAAAGTGAACTGTTGACCAGATGAATGAAGACAAGAGAGATCACAGAGTCCCATACAGTTTATATACACACACACACAGTTTCTCTTGTCATCATCTGGTCTGTTTAGCATTATGCCCAGGGCATGAGAGAGAGCGATCAGGTCAAACAACGAGTCAGTCAACAGCAGGGTGTGTGTCTTTTGTCTGAGTTTGGCATTCAGTGCTCTTCTTAAGATGTGTATCTGTGTGTTTAATGCATTTATAAGCGCATTTAGCTCATGCAATCTTAAATATAGAGGTTACAAAAGCATCTACACATTGATGAATCGAACACCCCAGGTGTTCATTTAACTAAAAACAACTGAACAGTTAATTATTTACGCAGTTCGTCATAAACAAAAAATCACTATAAAAGTATTGAGTGTTGTGTTTGTACCTGGTAATGGTGCTCTTCTCTCGGTGTGTGATTCGCGTGTTGTCTGAGAACAGTATGGTGTGGTGAGGAACGACGGGATCCAGGGTCGGCAGAATTCCCCGAGAAACGTTTTTCACACACTCTAGAATCCCATTATAGACCAACAGGTCATCGACTAGGAGCTGAAACAACAAACACACATAACACTGAGCTCAGTTCAAAACAGGCAAACATGTCAGACACAGATGCATATTTGTGTGTAAAGGTCTGATCTCACACTGATCATTTAGATTTCAAATCAGCAAGGACCAATTAAATTGATTGAAAGTGACAAAGATGTTACAAAAGATTTCTATTTCAAATAAACGCTGTTCTTCCTTAAAGGAGAACTCCGGCGAACAATGAACCTTTGGTCTAATAAAACATCGGTACAATACAAACCGTTCTCTGAGATTTGTTTTCATGATAATCGAATGTAAAGAGTTTTATCTCTAAAAACTGTTTAGCGTATAATGCTAGTAATGGGGGCATTGACTACGTAAAAAGAAATCGCTAGTTTATACCACTAACAAGGCTCAAAATAGCCCCACACTCACGCAGTAACATAATGAGGGTCCATCCATACATGCAAAACGAAGCATTGAGAACTTTGTGAGTGTACAGACCGAAGATACTTTATGAAGACAGTTCGCGTATACAGACAGGAGCCATCTTAAAAAATAGTCTCGATAAGTCAAACCACGAACGTTGTGCTGAGTGATCTGAACTCTATGAAGTTCAACGAACTTCTGAACTGTATGAACGGCGTTCGGGGATCGACTTATCGCTCTATTTTTTAAGATGGCTCCTGTCTGTATACGCGAACTGTCTTCATATCTTCTTATTAAACGGTCTGTACACTCACAAAGTTCTCAATGCTTCGTTTTGCATGTAGGGACCGTCATTATGTTACTGCGTTAGTGTGGGGCTATTTTGAGTCTTGTTAGTGGTATAAACTAGCGATTTCTTTTTACTTACTCAATGCCCCCATTACTAGCATTATACGCTAAACAGTTTTTAGAGATAAAACTCTTTACATTCGATTATCATGAAAACAAAACTCAGAGAACGATTGACTAGGTACCGATGTTTTATTAGACCAAAGGTTCATTGTTCGCCGGAGTTCTCCTTTAAGGACTTCCTAAAGAATCCTGAAAAAAAAAAGATCAGTTTCCCACAAAAATATGAAGCACAACTGTTTTCAACATTAATAATAATCAAAAATGTTTCTTGAGGTGCCACATACATAAAATATTAGAGTTGTGTGTGTGTGTGTGTGTGTTTTACCCCAAATTCCTTGACTCCTCGTTGAGGTGTTTTGGAATAGTTCCATAATTTGATCATAGAAATAGTCATTGGCTGGTCAAAGATGACATACACACGGTTCACCTGAAGAGACCATACATGAGAGAGTGGCACGTAACAACAGGGCACGGTTTTTGACCACATTTTAATATAAATCACACTGGGATGTTTTGCAAGGCTACACTCTTTGAAGAAAAGGCTCTAAATCATTTTATGGATTTAATTTAGTTTTATGTATTTTTTTGATTTTGATTAAAATGTACGAATTGAACAACATACTTTATCACTAGAAAAAATGTAAATAACTTGTTAAAAATTAAAGTATTATGCACCCTCATATAGAAGCTTTTGTCATTATATTGAGTCTAGAACCCTCGAGTTCTATAATAGAACCCCATTGAAACCTGTTGTTCTAAGAGTGTATGATCTCAGATTCACACAGTTTGTCCTCACCAGTCCAGGCAGCACTGGTGTGAGCCACATGTGTCGCCCATCATGTGTGTTATTGATCCCATCGATCAGTTTATCAGGTGTGCGGACGTCACCACACACGTTATCCAACACGTTCACGCTGTCGGGGAACGCAGCGATGTCTGCGTGACAAACTGTTCAAGAAAATGACGTTATATAAGCTGTTGAGTGTCTAAAGTTAGATTCATATAACGCTTTACACAATACAGATTGTTTCAAAGCAGCTAAAAATGACAACAACTGTCAATGCAGCATCAATTATGAAACATATTCAATGTCATATGATAAGATAAGTGTCATAACAGCTCATATTCAGTGTGGATTCAGTTCACTTCAATAATAGTGACAATTTTGTTGAGTTGAATGAGTGTTTATATGATTTAAGAGGACACAAATTTGTATAATGACATGGATAATGTGGTTTAAGAGAACAATTCCTGAGTCCTCATACTTAAAATGGCTTAAAAAGCATATGTTTTATTAAAAATGTAATGTGTGAGCTCATAAGGATACTGTTGTCACTGAGCGGTATCTTCTGGTTGTTCTGGTCATAGAGCTCCAGTCCATTAAGGCCGATGTAGTACGGGTCGCCCCACGTTGTCAACAACTGTAACTGGAAGATAACTGACACACATTCAGTCAAGGAAAAACTCATCACACACACACACACACACACACACACACACACACACAAAAATGATCATGGATCAATGGAAAAGTGGAAAATACATTTTGTAATGACAAAATAGAAATTAAGGTTTTTGATGAAAACTAATATTTTTTTCCGAGTCATTTGATTCTTTTCGTTCGTTGAATGAACCAAATGACTCAATTTGATAAACAGATTTGAACAGCAGAGTCACGAACGCTCATCACAGAACAGAGCAAAGCGAGCATTTGTGCTTATAAAACTTAAACTCATTTTTTTTTATTTTTATTTTAAATGACCACTTGTTTCGCTTGATAAGACCCTTATTCATCGTCTGGAATCGTTTAAAGCCCTTTGAAGCTGCACTGAAACTCTCATTTGGACCTTGAATCGTTTGGACCCCATTGAAGTCCATTATATGGAGATGTTTTCATCAAAAACTTTAATTTCTTTTCGACTGAAGAAAGAAAGACGTGGACATCTTTGATGACATGGGGGTGAGTAAATTATCAGCAAAAATTTTTTTAAAGGGAAATACTCCTTTAACTTTGCTTCCAACACTTCTATTTAATGAATGTGCCATCAGGACAGATGTAATGTGAGGAACTGATATTTTATTATTAGGATACATCCACACGGCCTCAATGGAGCTTCATAATCCATACTGGCCGACTCATCTCTCCGGGTCCTGCCCCTGAAAGCACACATTGTCTTGTCTTATCATCTAGCATTTTTTAAGCAAAGACATGTGTAATAATACCCGAAGCTTGCTGTACCAATCAGCATGCGTGTCATCTGTGTTTTTGCTGGTGGCAGTGAGGGCGGCAGTGCTCGGGTTGGACTGAAGGTAGTCAATGAACAGAACCTCCTGTGCGAAGTCGAAGTGGCAATTCCCCGGACCTTTGCGAATGAGAAATCCCTCGAGAGGAGAAATACACACTCCGTCCAGGAACACGTGCACAACCTTCACCTGGAGGACACACATGAGCATGTGAAGTAGTGTGTGCTTATGTAGAGTACTGTAGCTGTTTGTGAAGGTCTGCAAAACTCACACTGCACAGAATAAATGGATTATTGTCGCTCAAAAAAAAAAAAAAAAAAAAGAAACAAATCTGAACTGCTTTCTGCCGCCAAAGCAAACGCACTTCCAAAGATTTAGGACTCAAATTGATGCAGTTAAACCGACACCATTGTTAGGGTTCGTATTACTAAGTGCTGAGGAAGAGCTGAACTTAAATAAATGGACTTTTCATTTCTGACACACTGTTTAAGCGGTAGACCAATCACAACAGACTGGGCCGTCTGACCAATCAGAGTAGAGCAGGCTCTCAGAAAGGAGAGCCTGATTAATCCTTAAACCATATGGTGAGAAAAGAGCTGATGCTGCAATGCATATTATAAGAAAATGTGTGTTTTTAACCTTTGATGCATGTAAACCCATTGTAGGAGACTCCAAAACACAATTAGGAACCTTAAAAATAGCATAATACGGATACTTTACAAACACTTGATCACACAGCGGGTGAAATAATCTTGAATTGCACAGCAAAAGTTTTGTACCGAACTTCTTTAATTCTCACCCCTCTGTAAGAGTCTTCAGGCGATTTGTTGTAGTTCCATATTCTGAATCCGGTGATCGTCTGCGGCTGGTCGAACCTCACGGTGAGTGTGTGATCACAGCCAGATGTGAAGGGAATCAGCCACATGTGTTTATCATCTGACGTGATATTCGTCCCATCAAACAACCTGAGAGAGAAAGAAAACAGGATTTAAATCTCCATTTCAATTATGACACACAGAACGCCTCTGAAAGGGAAAGTCCAGGTTCACTGACTTGTCCAGAGTTCGAAGGTCATTGCTGTACTCTGGGAGGTCGTTGAGGTCACACGGTGATGCTGTTACCATAGAGACATCAAGAGGGATACTCTCACCGCCCTTACCAACGACTTCTAACCCTGTCAATCCCACATAGTGAGGATCACCCCACGATGACATCAGATTCATCTGCAGGACTACAAACACATCAGAGATTAAGGATTCTACTCAATTCACATTTATCTGAACAGCGCTTTTCACAAAATGCAGTTTCACATAAAATCAATGCAGAAAATAAACACGGCAATGACAAATATACCTCAAACATACTGGGAAAATGATGAAAAGCGTAGTCTGTTAGGTTACAGGTAAAACTCTCTTAAGAACCTACAGATCTTTAGTCATCTACAGATTTTTGTGATGTTTTGAGCAACTTTTAATGATTTCCCAAGTCTTTTGAATGTTAATTCTTCTAATCTTGCTACTTGTAATCATGTTTCTGATCTTGTGTTTTCTAATTACCATATATTGTATAGCTATAAATAGCAGTTGTACTTTTATAAGTGTGAGGGGACTTTTAATGTTTCTATGTCTACTTTGAAGTATATATGAAGAGCTCTTTTCCAAAACGCGTTAAACGACATTTTTAAAAAAAATGAGTTTGTCGTGTCAAGTATGCTGTGGACAGAACCCTTTCACTGCTCTATCAACGTTTCATGCCGAATCGCTATATTTCCTTGTTTAAAATGTACTGCAAGATACAGTTTCTTTCCAAACCACGATAAGCGCCAGCCCTGTTTTTAGCCTAAACACGATAAATCCTCAAATTCAATGAGCGCTCTACACAATCCAGCACGGCGGCACTCTGAACAGAGGTTTATTATGTTCATTCATTCCTCAAAATGAGTCCTAGTTTTCTAGTCGACTAGTAGTAGATCATTTAAGCCATTTGTATTATCAGTAATCACATATATTGATTTAATTAAATGGGAGAGAAACCATATGAGCGTTTTTAATTGCATATTCCGCATCTCAACGTATGCATAAAGCTTGCCACAAAGAACCGGCAAAAGTAATGATTATGCATGAAACATTTGCATTGTTTATTAATAAACTAGTGTTTTCTGTCAGTGTCAGCAACAAAGATAAAGTTGATGATGCTTACTCGCCATCTTCGCAGTGAACGCGCATAGAGAAACGCATACTTCGAATTAGCCTACATATGCAGAGAGTTGCCAATTTATTTTAGTTTTTAATTGTTTTGTTTAAAAGTAGATATTTAAAGCTTTCTGTAGCTTAGTTCTCAGGCCTGTGTGAGGCAAGCATCGCGGTGTTTCGGTTCATATTATGAGACGCGCTCCGGTTCACCTGCGCGCCTCTGTGTCCTGATTATATTGTCTGATATTTACTTCTAATGTATTAATCCAGTCAATTTGTCGATGAAACATTTATTAAAATGAAGATACAATTTATATGAAACGAAATTTACAAGCTTTCTACAAAACAAAACTTAATAAGTGGTCAAAATCATGTCTGACGCACTCCAAATATTTTCCGATATTGGGCAGCTTTTGAATTTTGATCCTATCTTACTCATCTCATGCGGTTCCCTTTTCATAGCCTACTCAACATAGATGAAATAATAAAAATAAGTAATGTAATATTATTAAAAACAAATGTGAAATGTTTATTTTGTTTTTTTGTTTTTTTTTTTAACTTATATTTAAGCGTCATGCTGCTCCGCTTTGCTCACATGTTATGTAGCCTGTGTGTGTGTGTGCATGTGCTGGAGGGGTGCCCATCCCTTTTTTGAATATCGTTATCATATATTGATCATTTTTAATAATTCGTTTTTTTCATGCATATGTTGAAATTGGTATTAATAATTTGTTTTTTTTTCATGCATATGTTGAAATTGGTACTATTTGTTTGAGGTTTATTTCGATTTATAGCGTTTTGGAAAAAAAATAAAATTAACTTTTAAATTATCATTAACAAGATTGTTGTTTGATTTAATAATTATTGTTCAAAATGTTCAGACTGAACCAATAAAACATTTAAACAGGATAATTTGAATATTCACAAAATGTGTGGGTCTAGGTAAAAAATGTAGTTTTCCTGAAAACTATTGAAATGGATTTATAGCGCTTTGGAAAAGAGCTCTTCATATTTATATGGATATGGTATTTTTAATATTTAATATTTTTATAAATTAATGTATATATATATATATATTTGAGTATACACATATATGCGTGTGTGTGTAGACACTGATCATGATGTGATATTAAAATATGGCCTTTGAATAAATATTTTTTCTCCGGCGTTGTGTGTGTGAGATTTGTGCTTTTGTCCTGTGATTGACTGATACTCACTGCTGCCTGTGTAAAGTCCAGTTGTCTCCTGTGCAGCATCATCAGCACACGGTTCAGCGGCGGGCATGCAGTCCAGATCCATCTGAAGCAAAACACAATTCCAATTTAATAGGTGCTATTTATATATGTATCCTGCATTTATAACGGTATTTATTTCATTTGCATAGTATAGTTTATTTTCTTGAAGGCAGACTTCTAAAAGAACATTTTGACACTGCATGCTAACCTCTTAGGATGTAAAATTATTACTGATTTAAAAAAACATGATCTTTCAGAAATCATTTTAATATTTGCTGTTGAAATGTTATCAATGTTGAAAACAGTTGTGCTGCTTCATTTATTTTTTTTGATGAAAAGAATATAAAAAAACAGCATTTATTTGAAATTGAAAGCTTTTGTACCACTATAAATGCCTTCACGGTCACTTTTGATCAATCCTTGATAAAAGCATTCATTTCTTTAAAAAAAGAATGTTGTTTAAATGTTACAAAGGAGGCAAAAGTATCTATGAAACGAGTATCTTCCCCCTGACACACACCGGCGTCTCCTTGCTCCTGAAGCCGGCCTGTGTGAAGGGTCTCTCCTCTCCTTCCCCATCAGCCGTACGCGGGCGCTGCAGCTCCTCTTCCTCAACGCTCGGCACATCCGTCTCCAGCTCACCCCCAAACGTGTCATCAAACCGGGCCATGGCCTCCAGGATGTCATCATCGGTGGTGAACAGGATCGTATCTCCAAACTGATCCAGGGCTGAAGGAAACAAAACTATGATGAAGTCACAATATGATACTGATCTCACGATACGATACTCTCACACAGCCAAAATAGAGTTGTAATTATATTTAAACTTTTGGGTAGTATTTTGTTAATTAATTAAATTAATTAAATAGTTAATTAATTGGGTAGTAGTTTTTAAATTTATTAATAATATTAAAGTCCCTCTACAGTCAATAATTGTATCCCTTAAAGGGATACTCCACTTTTTTTGGAAATAGGCTCATTAACTCCCTCAGAGTTAAACAGTTGAGTTTTACCGTTTTCGAACGTATTCAGCCGATTTTCTGATATTTAGAAGAATATCAGTAACCAGACAGTTTCTGGTCTCATTGACTTTCATTAGTATATTTTTTCCTACTATGGAAGTCAATGAGACCAGAAACTGTCTGGTTACAGATATTCTTCTAAATATCAGAAAATCGGCTGAATGGATTTGAAAACGGTAAAACTCAACTGTTTCACTCTGGGGGAGTGGTAAAATGAGCCTATTTCCAAAAAAAGTGGAGTATCCCTTTAAACCTCATCTATGATCATCAAAATTACACATTTAAATGTTTTTTTTTTGGGAAAATAATTTCTTCATGCCTTAAAATAGCTTAAATGGAACTCTACACCCTTGATTAATTTAGAACATTAATATGCAAATGAGTCCCCGCCTCCACTCACACCAGCTCGTACTACCTGATCCACTTGGTCAACTGCAGTAAACGCTACACAATGACAAGTGGATATATTGCTTTACTTCAGCCACATTCCAGAAATTGATTCAGAAGAAGAGGAAGAGTAAATTATACAGGCTCGTCCACAGGTCGAGGTATCAGAATAGTAATGTGTTTTATGTTTTATGTTACGCTCTCTACAATGTCGGACACATAACGGTAATTGATATAATTAGACTTTGGCTTGAATGACTATGTTATCAAACAGCTAACAAACCATGTTCCCGTTTCGTTTGCCATCTCAGAGTCAGAAATCTGCCTTCTAAAAATCAGCATCCCTAAAAAGCAATGAAAGGAAAAGCGCCAGGATTGGATCCATGTTTGTGACGGAGAGGCCGGACAGATTCAAACCGCGTCTGGTTCACTGCAGGAAATACTGAGCTAATGTGTTGACAGATGAATTGGCAGAAGTGTGTATTAAAAACACCACATAGACATACAGGGGTTGGACAATGAAACTGAAACACCTGGTTTTACAACACAATAATATGTTAGTATGGTGAGGGCCTCATTTTGCATCCAAATACAGCACCAATTCATCTTGGGAATGACAGATAGAAGTCCTTCACAGTGACCAGAGGGATTATGAGCCGTTCCTCTTCCAGAACAGTGTCCAGGTCACTATATGATGCTGGTAGACTCAATAATATTTAGATCTGGTGACTGTGCATGTTCAACGTCACTTTCATCTTCATCAAACCCTTCTGTCACAAGTCTTGCTGTGTGTGTTGGTGCAAGATCATGCTGATACACGATTTGGGCATCAGGTGCTCGTGATCCTCCAGAAGGGTTTGGTAGTCCTCGGCAGTGTCGTGTCCATCAAATACAATCAGGATTGTCATGATATTGGAGCTCAAACCATCACTGATCCACCCGTGCTTCACTCTGAAGATTGGCCGCCAGGCATATAGATGTGAAACCTCCAACATTGGCCAGTGTTTCAGTTTCATTGTCCAACCCCTGTATTAACAAGACTAAAAACTTGATTTTCACCACAGTAAACATGGAAGATCAAATGCCTGACCTCCTGGGTTTACCATATTTGATGCTAAATATAAATATTGGGTGAACCATCCACCATACATAGTTGCATTTTTGTATTGTGAAATGATATGTTGTTACACAGCTAACATTTATGCTTTCATCTAAAGCGATTTACACTGCATTCAAGGTATTCATTTTACCAGTACATAAAATCAAACCCACGGCCTTGGTGTTCCTAGTGCCAAGTATTGTTTGAGCTGCTACAGGAATGCAATTAATTAGCAAGCATTTTGCTTTCGACGATCTTTCTGTCCATACCTCCTGAGAGCGTTCCAGAAGCTTTGGCGATCTCCCCTTGGAAGATGCAACGTCCATCAAGACTCATTTCCATTTCCCTTGCTCCTCTGAACGAGTGTATCCTGGACTTGTTGTAATTCCAAACACGGATCATCGCGAGGCAGCATCTAACACCCAGATCCACGGAGATCACGTGCCTGCGGCCCGGGGTGAACGGAGCCAGCCAGAGGTGCATGTCGTCCTGCGTCAGGTGTACGCCGTCTATCAGGTTGGTGACGACCCGTGGGTCTTTCCCGTAGGCCGGCAGGATGTTGATGTCAGGCGGGTCGGCAGTGATGTGGACTGGTTTGACCGGCTCACCGGTGGAGGAAAAGATCTCGATACCGTTGAGGCCGACGTAGTGACGGTCGCCCCACGTGGACATGATGTTGATGACGAGGTGGCGGCCTTGCGGGAGCACCGGGATCTCGAAGTCCTCATCAGGGTCGCGAGGGTCATCTTCAGGGTCGTCAAAACCAGGCAGCGCTGAGGCGGAGGGGCGTCGGGTGGAGGCGGGTGTCGTGCGGGACTGACGCTGAACAAACTCATCAAATATATCGCCCTCCAGTCCCATGTTGGAGATTCGCCCTCGCTGACACTGGTTAAATTTTGTTAACGAGTCCCATGATTCCATTAACGGGTCATCCGGTTCACACCAATGAGGCTTGAGTCTTCTGTTTTGGCCGGATGATGGGCTGCTTTCCTCTACGGCAACAAGAACAAACAAATAAATAAAATAGCCATTAAAGGGTTAGTTCACCCAAAAATGAAAATTAAGTCATTAATTACTCACCCCCATGCTGTACCAACCCCGTAAGACCTTCGTTCGTCTTCAGAACACAAATGAAGATATTTTTGATTAAATTTGAGAGCGGTCTCACTGACGGCCCAGAAAGTCAATGAAGAAAATGTTTAAATATCCCATGTGACTACAGTGGCTCAACTATAAGTTTATCAAGCGACGAGAATACTTTTTGTGCGAAAAAACAAACAAAAATAACGACTATATTCGACTATTCCTTTTCTTCCTTGTTGGCCTGAAACGAGACTTCAATACGATTTCCACGACGCATGCGCGAGAATTGAACTGAAGTAGTTGAAGGAGATCGCAATTCTTGCGCAAGCGTGATGGAAATCTATTTTTGTTTGTTTTTTCGCACAAAAAGTATTCTCGTCGCTTGATAAACTTATAGTTGAGCCACTGTAGGCACATGGAATATTTAAACATTTTCTTCATTGACTTTATGGGCCGTCAAGTGTCATTCCCTTAGGAGCCTATGTGGTAGTTATACAGCTCTCAAATATAATCAAAAATATCTTCATTTGTGTTCCGAAGACGAACGAAGGTCTTACGGGGGTTGGTACAGCATGGGGGTGAGTAAGTAATGACTTAATTTTCCTTTTTGGGTGAACTAACCCTTTAATGTACAGAAACACTGATCATTAGCCTTTAAAAGGTGCATAAATACCAGGGAAATATGATTGGCTGCAACCCAATTTGCACATTTCTAGTAAGCAATGTTACTTTAAGTTTTGACATAGTTCCAAGTGAATCATTATCTTCAACAAAAAATATATGTATAAAGAGAGGGATTTACAAACACATTTTCATCTTTGGGATAAAGTGCACTATAAAACAAGTAAATAGTCCAATTTTCATTTACAGATTTAAAGTTGATTTTGAAATGTAGGTTCAAACAATTGAAAAAAGCTTCAAAATCACATTCCTTGACATTATTCTACAGCAAAACAATCAAAAGAGAACTAACCTGGGCTGGGCAAAATGGCAAAATAAAAACATTTTAGTTGATTATTAGTCAATATTGTTAATTTCACACCATAACTGGGGATGTAAATGCATTCCACATGCTTGTTAGAGCTCAATAATTAATGTAAACGTCACAGAATAGCTATCATTAAATCGTTTTGCGCAGCACTAACCTTAATCATGCATACTACTCTAGACAGCTAGTATGCACATACAGATGTAGCTGTGGTGTACTTTAAGAAATGCACCTGTTGCGGTGAAGTCGCTGCTGCGGTTGGGTTGTGTTTTGTGTAGAGATCGTGCTGAACCTCTCCTGCCACTGACGGGTCGCTCCGTCCTCTCAAAGCGCTCATCCCACAGGTCCAAATCCTGGTCCAACCGATCGCTCAACTGTTGCTCTAGGTGCGATTCTTGTTCTGTCTGCATGCTCGGGTCTCTCTCATGTTTGGCCTCAAGCTTATAACTCAGCCCCAAATCGGGGTCCAACTCCAAGGAATCAGAACTGAGTTTACGGGACGCTCTCCTCTGCGCCCCCTTGTGGCTGGACGCCTCTTTGCAGGCACGTACGGGGTTGCATGAGATTTCAGGGAGCACTGAGTGTTTGGATGTGTTCTGCTGTTGGAGCCACTGAGGTCGAGACGCTTTGGCTTCATCCGGTGCGCTCTGATTCACAGGCCGGAGCCAAAGTGGGATCCGACTGGAGGATGGTTGCGTGGTCACCGTCTCCATCGCCTCCACATCCTTGCGTTCAGAGGGTAAAGAGAGATCCAAAGGGGGAGAGTCTCTTTGCATTGCCGCCACACAGCTGCCAGGGTTAACCAGGTTAGTGTCACTTTCTGATTTGTCCTGGTTTGTTTCTACAACTGGAATGTCAGTATTCGACTCCTGAGGCTCATGGTCATGTGGGCTGCAGTCTTGCAGACTGTGTCCTGAAGAGACAGGGCTTGGAGTGGTGCACTCTGGGAGATGTGGTTCCTGGAGTTCAATGGAGTTGTTGTAGTCGAAGACTTGGTTACCACAACCCTTCTCCAGCTGACCCTCGAAGACCAGAGTGCTGTTCACATACAAGCGAACATGCCGAGCGCCCACGTCCAGATCCTGTCAGAACAAACACATGCATATTCAAATGGATCACTAGATGTGAGTGTTACCAATGTGCATATAATTTATCTATAATTATTACAATATTCACACCATTACTGGGGAAGAACATGTTTGTTAGACCTCAGTAATGAATGTAAATATAACTCCACAGAAAAGCTACCTTTTAACTTAGGGCAGCGTGAAATCTGTTTTAAGTCGTAAAACGTGAACAACTTAATCAATCTTGGAAGATGTAATTAAATTCAAATATAACAATGTACTATTACTATGTACTATGAAAATAAATGTTTTTTAAAATAAGAAATTGTATTCTGAATTTTTATGGAAATTGCAATTTCAACAGAAATTAAATCAAACTAAATATATTGGTTGGTTATATTACGTTCCTTTATTATTACTTTGATTAGTACAATTTACAGTACTATATATATACAGTATATATATATATATATATATATATATATATATAGATAGATAGATAGATAGATAGATAGATAGATAGATAGATAGATAGATAGATAGATAGATAGATAGATAGATAGATAGATAGATAGATAGATAGATAGATAAAGACAGATAGACAGACGGATAGACGGATAGATAGATAGATAGTTGGTTAGATAGTTAGATAGATAGATAGATAGATAAAGACAGATAGACAGACAGACAGATAGACGGATAGATAGATAGATAGATAGATAGATAGATAGATAGATAGATAGATAGATAAATAGATAGGTAGATGGATAGACAGATAGATAGATAGACAGACAGACAGATAGATAAATAGATAGGTAGGTAGGTAGGTAGGTAGGTAGATAGATACAAAGATAGATAGATACAAAGATAGATAGATAGATAGATAGATAGATAGATAGATAGATAGATAGATAGATAGATAGATAGATAGATAGATAGTCAGATAGATAGATAGATAGATAGATAGATAGATAGATAGATAGATAGATAGATAGATAGATAGATAGATAGATAGATAGATAGATAGATAGATAGAGTAAACCAGTAAACTATAGTTGATACAGCAGACTAGAAGGGCATCTTTACATCAAGAATTAGACTGTCTCACACACACACACACACACACATTCTCTCACACACTGACACCAGTCACACCGTACCGTTGAATCTCTCTGGATCTGTTCATCAGTGAACGTGTAAAGAGACGTTGAAGCTTCAGTGCCGTAGACGAGTGCAGTGATCAGACTGACGGAGCGCTGGTGTGGGGGAGATAAACTCAGCTAATCCCTACAGCTAATCTCCAACTGTTCTACATACACACACACACACACACACAGCACTCGTCTACTGCCTATGATGATGTTTTGACTAGCTGAGAACTCATGAGGAGCTTATGAAGAAACAGGAAGCACGACTGTTACGAGAAAAAACAGCCTTGCTTGAGCATTGTGTTCTTTTAAGGGTTGCATCATGTGACATTAAGTCCCGTTTCTTGCTCGTTTACACGTCTTTGGTCCGTTTGGAAGCAAACCGTGACCCACCTTTTTCGTGTGCTTGTTTGTGGCACACCTGGGTCCAGATGGCAGAATTCACACTTATTCAAATGAACCGCACTAACAGAGCAATCTCACCAGAGTTTATTATTATAACCAAACGTGCCGAGTGTGAACACACCCTTGAACAACAAAACCGGCTGCTCACTGATGTGTGGACCGGGTGTTTTCTCAGCACAGAATGTTCTCGATGACAAAGACTGAATTGATCGTGCTTTTAATAAACACTCTTATAGAGTTGTATCTTCCTGTTCTGGGTGTGTGTCACTCACATTAATGCTGTGGTTATAATTCCAAATTCTGATGCGAGAGATGTTGAACCCCGGGGATCGTTCCACATTCCTGATGATAAAATACAGCTGGACCGGCGGGTGGAACGCACACGTCCACATGTGACGCACTTTTGTGGTCTAAACAGATACAGACCACATGCTAATTAGAATGCATCAATTATTATTAATTGGCGGGCGACAGTAGTGAAGTACACACATGCTTACTTTAGTTTTCCCGTTGACGAGGGCAGAGAGATTCCCGGGCTGGTCCGTGTTTCGAATGTCCAGGTCATGTGGAGACACGTAGAGTTTTTGGCCTTGAGGACAGAAGAACTGAACTTCTGTGAGGCCGACCTGACCCGGGTGACCCC
Organism: Pimephales promelas; assembly: GCF_988280905.1. Classification (NCBI taxonomy): domain Eukaryota; kingdom Metazoa; phylum Chordata; class Actinopteri; order Cypriniformes; family Leuciscidae; genus Pimephales; species Pimephales promelas. The sequence goes on from NC_142790.1 coordinate 27,811,789, forward strand.
AGTTTGACAAGATCTCCATGGTTACATAAAGAGTGGGCGTCACCTGCAGAGAGACGTCCTTCTGCTGTCATGGAAATAAAGAACGTATGATTCAAACTCAACGGTAAACGCTGGAGATTCGTTCTTCCACACACTCGTGAATGCTTTCATTATAATTAACATATTTTTATAAAAAAAAAATTTTTTTTTGCTTCATGTTTTTATATTGGCATTTTTAAGCTACTTGTGAGTTCATTCAGTAAAAAAAAATTGTTGCTTTTGCAGTAAACAATTTGGATGTAATTTCTAACAATAGCTGCTTTATCCAGATCATGTATTTTTAACAGGAGGGACCACAAAAAAACAAAACAAAAAATAAATAAATAAATAAAAAAATTGAGCAAAAAAATAAAACATTTTTTATTAAAAAATGCTATTATTTCTTTAAAAAAAATATAATTATTTATATAATTAATAATATAATTAATATAATTAATTAATATCGGGCTTGGCGATATCCATCTACATATCCAGATCTATACCCCAGTCGCACAGTTGCACTTTCTAGATAGAGATTTTATGCAATGGGATGAGTTTTAATATATTTTTTTATTTTATTCTATGAGTGTTTATGAAAGTGAGTGTTGTTTTTACACAAGCAAATTTGGTTGTATGGTTCTACTGTACAATGACAATTAAAGTCTATTCTATTTTATTCTATATTAGGGCTGTCAAAGGATAACAAATATTAAATCGTGATTAATCACACCCTACTGTACAATTAATCGCATACTTATCGTGAATTTAAACATATATCTGGTTAAATACATTTATTTAGTCATCATTTGCTATATCCAGGAAAGTAAACCATCAGATTTAAGGATTATTCTTAAAAAAGGACACTTGGAGACTCCAAAAGGACACCAAATAAACAAATAATATAAGGAGTCCATAATTCCTAAATTTATACACACGAAAGCGCCAATGAAAAAAAATAACATTACAGAACAAAACTTTTCAGAATTCTCTGTACAGTGCAACAACAAACAGCTTGCTTACATTTTAAACACTCTGCTCACATACACATACAAAAACAAATGCTTGCTACTGTATGACATCATCACTTCGTCTTAACCTTGATTACAATCCGCATCCATCTAAACTTTGCTATCGCGACGCCGGTTCGCTTTATCCAGACGATAATTGTAGTTTGTGTATCATGTGTTTTGACGTTCGGTTCAGTCTGATGCGTGAGGGCTCGTGCTCTTCAGAAACAATCACAGAATATGACAGAGCTCGTGTTTTAAAGCGAAACACACACTGGAATGAATAATTCACTGAAAACTGGACACGAGTCTCTCTGTAATAAGCCTGGACTTCTAAGATCATGTAACTGCGTGACGTAAATTACATTAATGACCTCAGTTGCACGGGCTTTAGGAATGGATTTGTGTTAAACAATTTTAATGCGTTAAAGATTTTGCGTCAACACACCTATTTATATATGAACATCTTTAGCTATCAGTTGGTCCACCTTGGTCAAGCTGGTTAGAGCAGGTAAAATAATGACCATGGTCCAGATCAGATTAAATGAGATATGAGATGAACTCACAGGAAGAGTGAAGCTGCTGCCGTCAGTGAGGTCAGACTGATCGTCAGCATCGATCCTCTCCAGAGCCTTTAACAAACACTTCTGCTGCCTGACAGACACATAGAGGATGCAAAGTAAAAGAATAAAACAAAAACAAACCATTAGAACCATTTAGTTGCATTCTGCTGCTGGTTTATTGCCATTTTTTAATTGTTAAATTACACTACTTTTCAAATGATTGGGGTGAGTAAGACGGTTTTTTGTTTAATGAAATCAGTAAGGATTTAAATGAATCCAATCTGTCAGTAAACACATTTATAATGTTACAAAAGATTTATATTTCAAATATACACTGCACTTGTTTCTTGCACAGCAAATAATCATATTTGAGAGGTTTCTGGAGGATCATGTGACACTGAAGACTGGAGTAATGATGCTGAAAATTCAGCTTTACCATCACGGAATAAATAAATAAATAATTACATTGAAAAAAGTTATTTTAAACTGTAATAATATTTAACTTTATGACTGTTTTTACATTACAAATCTTACCAACTCAATCTTTTGAACGGTAGTATATTTAGATTTAGATTAAATGCTGTCAGTCACACATATTGAGGTGCCAGATAAATATCTCTGGGTATTTTTAATTACACCAACAGATATTGCCCCCCTAAATAGATTCAAATTAGCAAATAGCAGCTTTTTGTTACTTCAAGTAACTTAACTAACTAAAATCTAGTTTCACAATACTGATGTCTGTTGTGTGTGTATGCTGTAATGTATACCTGGGTTCCATGAGAGCGATTCTCCGCATAGCTCTGTTAACCCGATATTGATCATCATCATCATCATCTTCCTCTGCCTTAAAAATATGCAGACAGTCATCTTAGCTAGGATATATTATCTATCATTAACATATGAATATAAGAAGCCATTGCAGAGTTGTGTGCTGTGAGTGTACCGGTGTGTGTTGGGTCGTCCTCCTCTCCTGTTCTCTCTGCCGGTGTGTTTCCAGGGGTGTGTTTTCTCTCTGCAGGGCCTGAAACACACCGACAGCCGTCTCGTCTGGATCTCTCTGCTCCTGCACCTTACGAGCCGCAGACAGGGGGCGCTCGACGCGACTGCACGACCCTACAGGACAACAAATCAGATTCTGTGCATTGATTCCAATAGTTACGCATCAACATGCTATTAAACTAATGCTGCAATACTTTAGTGAAGAGATGACCAATATGGGGGAAAAATTTATTAGAAAACAAAAAATCTCCAGATTTATGAGGCTGCACAATTTGGCAATGTTGTTGTGATCATATAGATCAATATTACTATAATATAACATAACATAATATAATATAATATATTAATATACATGCATATATATTTAAGAAAAAATAATATAATATAATATAATATTAAAAATTCTAAATAAAACATTCATCAAAACAAAGAAATATTACTTTTGAAATATTTAACTGTAGGGTTAGGGTAAAAAAGTAAAAAAAAAATATTTCAATATTTACGACAAATAAAATAATAATTGTGTTAATGTGTTAATAGTTGTGTTAATTATGGAAGCAACTAGGGCTATGCAATGATTAATCGCGACTAATCGCATCCAAAATAAAAGTTTGTGTTTATAAATAAAATGTGTCTGTAATGTGTATAACTATTTTTAATATATAAATACACACACATGCATGTATATTTAAGAAAAAAATAATATAATATAATATAAAAAATTAATCAAAACAAAGAAATATTACTTTTGAAATATTTAACTGTAGGGTTAGGGTAAAAAAGTAAAAAAAAAAATATTTCAATATTTACGACAAATAAAAATAATTATTATTATTTTGTAAAACTAAATGTATGGCTGTCTTAATGTCCCTTCTTTAATAAACCCTAAACACACATAAATATTTGTTAAAATATTCAATTTAAATAATAATAAATAAAACTATTTTTATTAATAATTAGTGTCACTGAATGAATTGTATTAAATCTAAATCTCTCGGACATCTGTTTGCTGCCAAGCGGCCCACACCTTATATCCACATTTGACTTTAATTTGTTAATGTTTGCAAGCATACACTGATGAGTAAGTGTGAGTGGCGCTTACGTGACATCGCCTGTGTACTTTCACACACTCTCTCGGTCGGTCTCCTCACGGTCACTGGTTTGGTAGGGATGTACGACTCCACGTTGTCCTTTCTTTTAGCGGAAAGAGAGTGTACGATCTTTCGTTCGCCTGCACACAAAAATTCATTGAAAACTTCATTTTGTTTCAAAATGTTGTGTTTATCTATCAATACAATTAAACAATAATAATCGTTTTAAATTTAAATTATCAAACAAAACAAGAAATATCACTGTTGTAATAACACTATTGGAATGTTTAATAAAAATAACACTCCTGCCAGAAATCATCACCTTGTGAGGAGGGGCCAAATTCCAGCATGATGAGGTCACCATGTCCGAGCTGCTTGTTGATTGGCTGGCTTGTGTGTTGGACAGGAAGTGTGAGGTCAGAAAGGCTTTCGCTGCTCTCCTCTCTCTCGATCTGTTCTTCAATACAGTCCTCCTCCGACTCCTCTCCGGCTGAGTCTCGAGTGCTGCGCCGGACCCTCTCCTCCAGACTGCGACGCAGGGCCTGAAACACACTGACGCTAGTCAAGCACTGTAGGCAGACAAACAAACTAGATCAATGACGAAAACATCTTCAAAGGCTGAGTGTGTGACATTTGCTCCTGACCTTGACCTGGTCAGGATTCAGAAGCACTCTGTGGACCGGCTCCGGCTCACTGCGCGACCTCTGAGCGAGGGAATGAGACGCTTTACTGCTTTCATGAGCAGACTGAGAGAGAAACACACGGTGAATACAACAACCAATGCTTTTACAAATGGAAAAATGTTCAGAAAAGAACTGTGCTGTATGTATAACAGACAATGTACGCTAGTTTTCTTTATGCGTGTAATACTGGGATAACACACCACTTTTGCCCACATGTACCAGGGCACGTTGTGTCAATGCACTCCGCTAGTTTAAATGCTCATTATTTGTTGATTACAAATGCGAAATTACTATATTAATGCAGATGTGTGACAGAATTACTACATACAGCAGCAGCCAAAAGGGGTGAAAAAGGGGATATTTGTTTTTAATTACCCAACAATTTCAATGAAACCATTAAATATTAGTGCTGGGCAACGATTAATCGCATCCATAATAAAAGATTGTGTATAATATATGTGTGTGCACTGCATATAATTATTTTGTATATATAAATACACACACATGCATGTATGTATTTAAGAAAAATTAGTTATTTAAATATAAAATGTTAATATTTATATATAGTATAAATATACATACAATTGAATATATACATGCACATATTTTATGTAAACACAAACTTTTATTTTGGATGTGATTAATCGTTGCCCAGCACTATTAAATATAAATATATATAACGTTTAACAAATTTGTAATCATATTTTAATGACGGGTAAAGATGTCAATTTTCCATGGCCGGACACTATGACATTACTAAAAAATTATTCACATCAATAATGACAGCAAAATAGTTGACTACATTAATTCACCTCAAAATATTGAAATATAGTTGTTTTATGACTCGCAGCGGTCAAGTGGAGCTTAGAAGTTGTGTTAATTATGGAAGCAACTAGGGCTGTGCAATGACAAAATAAAAGTTTGTGTTTAAATAATATATGTGTTTGTAGTGTGCATAACTATTTTGAATATATAAATACACACACATGCATGTATATATTTAGGAAAAATATGTTGTCAATATATCAAATATTTATACATCATATTAATTCTGTATAAATATATATATACACATGCAAATATTTCTTAAATATATGAAGAGTTCAGATGCAAAAGCCTCTAAATGCCATTTGAAATTTTCTTCTTTAATGATGATTTTTATCAAACTTGTATATTTAAGTTCAGTAATTTCACTTAAATAACAATTAATAGGTAATTATCATTGTCATTTAAGTGAAATTACTGAACTTAAATATACAAGCTTGATAAAAATGATCATTTTTGAAGAAAATTTCAAATGGCACTTAGAGGCTTTTGCATCTGAACTCTTCATATATACATGCATGAGTGTGTATTTATATATATACAAAACAGTTTTACATACCACACACACATATATTATGTAAACACAAACTATGAGACAAACAAAGCCCTATGAAAAATGTCATATTCATAGACACACACATATTCTCACCTCCATATCCACGGTGTCGTCCGGCTCAAAGTCATCGGAGTATCTGGGCTCCGCTGAAATCTTCTCTTTACTTCCTCTCTCAGTGCAGATGTACACAGATTCCTATAGTAACGTGCACACAGTTCAGGAAGGAGAAGGGAAAAGCACATCTCGGGTGGGATGAGTGTTCGGGGTTTGTTTAAATCAGAGATGTAGTGAACCGCACTGGTCAGGGCATTACCTGCACCCATCGGCGTCTGTGTGTTTTCTCAGGTGCCGTGTGGCTCCTCTGTGCCTGTCGATCTGGTTCAAACTCCTCCGCACTCGCTCTGGAGGAATCTGTGTGAACACACACACTGGATGTCATTGGGTAGGTCACATGACGCCTCCGCTCATGCTTCAGTGTGTGGTTTACCTGCAGTGCGTGTGTTCCTGTGTGTCGGTGGATGGGCCGCGTCTAAAGGCTGTGTGCTTCTCCTGCTGGATCTGTGGTGTGTGTTGATGTGAGCGCCGTTGATGTACAGATTGAAGCCCTGCTCTAAAATCTCCAACTCCTCCTGACGGGGATCTTTCCTCTGCAGTCTTCTCAACGCCCTGACGGAGAACATCACACATGACACTGTTTCTAACTAGTCAGGTGACAAATTATTCTTTCTGAACTCTTCATGCTGTTCATGTAATTCACACTACATTTAACCCACACTGTCCCTATTGGATCAGCAATGAATCGTACATTTATGATGACACGCGTGTGATTATGTCTCACAAACTTAAACATTTGTTTTCCCGTGACATGACTGTGCGTTTTGTAAATTTTGATACAATTTTCTTAGTTTTTGATACAAAAATGAGTTTCTTGTGTTCACGAACTAAGGCTGCATTTATTTGATCAAAATACTGTACAATTAACAGTAAAACTGTGAAATATTACTACAACTGTTTTCTATTGGAATATCTAGGAAAATGTAATTTATTCCTGTGATTAAAGCTGTATTTTCAGCATCATTACTCCAGTCTTCAGAAATCACTCTGATATGAGGATCTGATGCTCAAGAATATTTCTTATTATTATTATTAATGTTGAAAACAGTTGTGCTGCTTCATATTTTTGAGGAAACTGTGATACATTTATTTTTTCAGGTTTCTTTGGTGAGTAGAAAGTTTAAATAAGAGCATTTACTTGAAATAGAAATCTTTTGTAAAATTATAAATGCCTTTATTGCCATTTTTGTACATCCTTATTGAATTAAACCATCAATTTTCTTAAAAATATCTTACTGACCATTTTTTTGCAGCAAAAGATTTAATGATTTTATTGGCATTTTCTGTATAATTATTACAACCGTATAATTCACAGCTATTGTTACACATTTTCTAGATAAAAAAAACCCTTAACATTTGAGAGAGAAAAATCAGAGAGAATATTAATTAAATCATTTTAATTAAAAACTTAGAGATAAAATGTATCATTTGTTGGTGTTGGAACAAGTGCAAATGTCCGCAGATAAGTAGAAATCTGAATAACTGGAGAAACTAGACAAACTTATTGTTGAACCCTGCCGTATGTTTTTAGTAGGTTTAATATAGTAATGAATCTAATAGTATTAGTCTTAAATTAAATATAAATTTTAACGTGCAGATTAAACAAGCTGAGATTTGAATGTGTACCAACAGAGGATTGTGTTTTCTGAAGATCTCGTTTCACTGGCAGTTTGATATTTACTAGCAGCTGAGTTTAACACTACACGTCATTTAACGTTACAAATTTCCATGGTCAGTTGGAATTTCACTCTAGCAGGTTTTCAGCCAATCAGAGCAGCTCATTAGCGCGTCCAATCATGTAGAACGTCACATGGCTGAGCGGCGTCTGCGCTCGTAACTGAAGCCATATCACTCAACCTGAGCTCACACAGTTAACCTATTTTTGTGTTATCTGACCTGTGTTTGTACATTTGTGTCCGGGTGTGTCATCAAACCTGTTTTTGTGCTGAAGGTCGATTAAATATTCATCCAGCTTCTCCTCAGCGGAGGACAGCTTTCCTCCCCTGCTCCTCTTGAGCTCCTGCACACAACACACACACACGCTCTCAGTCAATCTCAACGTATGATCATCAACACCAGACGCACGGACAGAGAGAGACAGAGGGATGGGATGGGAATCATCCTGGTTTTATTTAACCATTATTTTCATTTCACTGCCAATTAAAGATTTTTGTCTCGTTTTCTATTACAAACATCTCAATATTCTTAAATCAAGATACATTTCATTTTTGATATATTTTTCAGAAAAAAACTTCAGATCTTATGCAAAAAAAAAAACTTTTTTTTTTTTTTTCCTCATTGGCAGATGTTTTTGATGCGGCATAAACTACATTGATACATTTTTCAGAAAACAAGACTTAATATCTTTTAAAAAAAGTATTTTCTATTTTTCCTCTTAAAGTAGTTGTATCTTGATGTAAAAGTTTTTAAAAAAAACTGACAAAAAGACTAAGAAAATAGTTTTTGGAGAGTTTGACGAAGCAAACCCCTAACCATATGCTAAACAAAACATTAATATATTACAATATCCATGACTACATACTCCAATTATGAATTTATGAACTATGATTCTTGAGTGAACGAGTCATTTAAATGACACTGGTCATGCTGCAACCGGCGGGGAAACACATGAGAGAGACAGACAGAAAGAAGACAGATGTGATAGTCAGGATGACTCTTACAGAATCGCCACTGCTTTTCAATCACAGCATCTGGACACTTGAGAGGAGAGTGAAAAAAGAAGAGAAGAAGGGAAAACACAGGGAAGAGAAGGAAACCAAGTGTAAATTAGATTTAATTCAACAAACCAAAGAGATTTTGATTGAAAAGAACATTATTTCAATATGCAGCTTGTGTGTTTGTGTGTCAGGTGTTCACATCACAATTCAGCAATGTAAATCTGTGTAAAATCAGTGTACTGGTGCGGTAACATGACCAAACCTACTTGTGCTGAATCACCCTGAGTTTTTAGCATGAATTATATATTTGGAGCAGGAAAGCTGCAAGAACTCATTTCAAATACCTTGTTTTATAGCTGTAAGGACAAAAAATTAATATTATTATTAATTGAAACACATTTGTCCATCAATGCCTGGCACTATAATATAATATATACATTCATAAAATAACTATTGAGCTGTCAGAAAACAAAAATGTTTATTACAGATAAGTCCGAAATAACAGTTATTAAGTGTTATTTTAGCATCACTGAGATACAATATATCACTGAGTTTATATATATATATATATATAAATTTTAGTATAGAGTTTAACTAGCTGAAATAAAAAAATATATAAATTTTTCGAATGTAAAATTTTTAAAAATTATATAAATATGTTAACATTCATTTATTTATTTAATGGTTTTAGTTTATTATAATATCGTTGGTCAGAACATTGTTTATTTTCAGTGTTCCTGCATGAAAATAAAATGGAAAGGCAGAAACTGCTAAAAGAACTCAGACAGAACAGATCTCAATCATACTAGAGTTAAGACACACTAGTTAACACTACATAACTTAAACAGATGGAAGAGTAACTAATTAACAACACTATGACTTTAAATACAGTGAGTTACCTCTGCTGATTGTGTATACTCGACTATGAGTGTTTATACAGACCTATAATTAATGTTTAATAATCATGCTTTGATAATGTAAAGCTTTTGTTTTCACCAGATTTCAAAGCTTTTATTGAACCAGAATCAAATACTGTATTTGCTAACCTTCGACTTCACCCTGACATCACACTGTACAGATTGATCACACAGATGTTATACACATGCATGCTGAAAACTAACGTTAGCCTCTCTGCTAGCAGCACACACAAACTCCCTCCGCCATTAAACTGCACGTCAAAAAACATAATATTCACTCCGGTATTGATTAATAAACACCCTGAAATAAACAAGTTGGATAATAAAAGCTGTCAACTTACAGTCCATGACATTTCTCAGCTGAAATCGCCTTTCTGTTTGCTAGACTGTCACTGAGCATCGGTGTTGTTGAGCTCAGTGAGGACTGGTAACCAGGAGAGACGTTGACCAATCACAGCGCGTCCTCTGAACGCAGACCCCGCCCCTACACGATCACAGCTGGCTAGAGGCGTTGAAAAACAGGCCCGCCCACACAGCGGTGCTGTCCAATCACAACACGGAATCTCATTAGAAGACCCGCCGACGCGGCTGTTGAGGCCAACGTAAAGTGCTTGTTCAATAATGTGCAACTATCAGCAGTCAGTCACTTTTTTTTACGGTGTTCTTGGATAAAATTGAAAGGATGGAGCTTTGAAGAACGCAAATAAAGAGCTAAAGTTTGCCTTTTGTTCATGGAAGAACGATGGTGTCAACTTAAACTGAATCATTTTTTAACCATCTTTGAAATGTTGATAATACCACATAATCCATCAAATCCATTGATAACTGTGTCTGTTGTTTTCCCTCCAAAGTGATGTCACTTCCTTTTGTTATTTAAATAGATTTTACAAAAGACTAACATGATGGAAATATCAAGGACACAGAAAAAAAAATCTATGAATTGATTACCAAATAAAATAATATTCCAGAAATAACATATTTACAATAGCAACTGTAATATTTCTTAATAAACTGCCAGATTTCAGTAAAACGTTGACATCCATTCAAACTAAAAGGAGTGAGGTCTGTAAAATCCATCCAAGTTTTACATTTTTAACTGATATACTGAGAATAATAATCCTATTTCCACCTTCAAAACAATTTAGTTAAACCGTGTACTCCATATATCAAGACACCCACTGCATAGTGCTAATTAAAATAAACTATATGCTTTATGATCACTAAATGTCAGATCAAAAAGTGAATCATTATTTAAAAAAGACACACCAAAATCCAATGTTCAACACATTTTTATTCATTATAAACTGTATCATTTATATAAAACCAGACACAAAAGATGAAATGAAATCACTTTGAATTAAAATAAAATAATGTAAACGGTAAAAGAAAAGAAAAAGCTCACAGCAGACATCCAACTGCAAATTAATCTGTATTTCCCCACACACACACACACCTGACCGTTGAGAATACATGAGTGAATAGCAGAATGAATGAATGCATGAGAAGGGACATGAGTGATGAGAAGAACATGAGAAATGAGGCTGAGGCTTCGATACACCAATCACTGCAGTCAACAGAAGCAGGTTTACCAACACACACTCCTCAGCCGACACAAGCCCGAATATAACCGTTCAGAACAGCAGTTCTGCTGCCATATGCATGTGTGGGTTTCTTTAGTGCATAAATGTGTGTGTGAGGGAGAGAGAGAGAAAGAGTGTGCGTGTGCTTTTGAGTGTATGTGTGAGTTGTTGTGTTAGTGTGTGTATGTGTGTGTGTGTATTTAAACTCGTTAGGCAGCTGACAGAATTCCCTTTTCTTTGGCGTGCAGGAGAATCCCAAAACATTAGCGAGAAGAAACCGCTCTGGATGAAATGTGAATTTTAAAACAAATGAAATGAACAACAGCAATAACTTAAATAAAAGTGCTTAAAAAACATTTCGTCTGGAGCCCTTTCATTAAAACAAAAGTCAAGAGAGCGCACTGGGATGCCCAATGCGATAAGACCAAAAATCTCATAACAATATCTAGAATCCGGATGGAGAGTGACGGGCTCAGAAACACCTCCACACACACACACACACACACACGCGCGCGCACACGCCATCCGCCTCAAGGCCCCGGCTCGCAGTCCTCGGGAGGATCCGCCTCCGAGCCCTCTTCGGCTCGTTCCCTCCGCCGCCGCTCCGTCTCCCACTCCACGAACGAGTCGAAGAGGCTGGGCCAGGCCTCGTCCTCGCTGTAGTTGCTGAGGTCCTGCCCGATGCTCTGCGTGAAGTTCAGAAACATGTTCCAGGTGTCGCGGGATATGCCGCGCACGGCGCACGGGTTGTCCGAGAGGAAGTCGAGCCAGCGCTCCAGCACCGGCGGCGAGTCCAGCGTGAAGACGAGCCGCCACAGGGCGATGGCGATGGAGCGCTGGAGGGAGCGCTGGCCCTGCTCCGCGTCCAGCCCGAACTGGAAGGTGAACCGGTACAGGTCTTTGAAACTCTCCTCTCCTCGAGACTCCTCTAGCAGCATGGAGAACCGAGAGCAGATTCCCGGGATACTGTCGGCCTGGATCGCCTTACAGCCGTCCACAAACTCCCTCCTGAGACACACACACACACACACACGTCTGGTTTACTCTCTTTCTGAGGACTCTCCATAGACATAATGGTTTTTATACTAAACAAACTGTATATTCTGTCCCCTTACACTAACCCTACCCATCACAGGAAACATTCTGCATTTCTTTAGGTTCCCCACAGTGAGGCCCCATCCACACTACTGCGTTTTCGAATTAAAACGAATACAATCTCCGTCCACACCAGCGTTTTATCTGCGTATTAGAAATGATCTCCGCCCACATTAAAACGACTGAAAACAGGGATCACGTGACCATTCACCAACACTGGGCATGCGCGTGCCGGTGTAAACAGTGGGTGCTTCCATTCGACCATAAGTGGACTGCGAAGTGGACCTCACAGGGTATTTCGCCATCTTAAGCGAGATTCCAATTCGAAGGGAACGAACACGTTCAGTTCGAAGGGCACTGCAAACGGCATAGGGGAACATCGATACATCACTTCAGTGGAAGTCAGTGAAGTCCACTTCAACTGATATACCGTATTCAGGGAGTAGGGAGCAGTGAACACTGCGTAGGGACCCTGTCGAACGGAACGCACCTAGTGATTGACGAATCAGGGACTGATAACACCCAATCATGGAGCCGAGCGTCAGCGTTTCTGAACTCCTCCGTTTTGTCTCGTCCACACTAAAACGCCCTCCGGAGATTCAAAACGCAAAACGGAGCTGCAGCGTTTCTAAACTTTTTTAGGTCTTCGTTTTTCCCGTTTTAGTCTGGACGGGAGGTGCAAACGTAGCAAAAGATCTCCGTTTTTAAACGAAAACGCAGTAGTGTGGACGGGGCCTGAGTCCCCATGAGTCTGTGTGCATTCAGGTTTAAGTCCCCACCGGGATAGAAAAACATGGACACACACACACACACATTTGACATTCCAACTGAGAATGACTCTTGAAGCAAGAATGCAAATTTTTTATTAGATTTTAGGTAAGAGGAGTAAGATTCATGCTATTACTATAGATAATAGATCATTTTGTGAATAGGTTATTTTGTATTTTAGTTTTGTTGTGTGTTTTTGTCTTTTTTTTATCAGTTATTGTTGTTACTATTTTAGTACATCAAGTTTAACTAAATAAAAATGCGAAATTATGCCTTGGCAACTAGCTGAAATATATTTTTAGTGGTTTTAATTAACTAGAACATCCTTGATTCATAGAACTAATATAGGTGTAGTTTTAATGACATTTTTTTCAGTATAAATTGCTTATAAACATGTTATCCATACATGTCCAGAAACACCAGATGATTAATAATCATTATTTAAACTGTTTAAAAGTTTGGGCTGTATTTACTTGACTGAAAATACCATAAAAACAGTAATATTGTGAAATATTATATCATTCCTGTGATCAAAGCTGAATTTTCAGCATCATTACTCCAGTCTTCAGTGTCACATGATCCTTCAGAAATCACTCTGATATGATGATTTGATGCTCAATGAAAATTTCTGATTATTATCAGTGTTAAAAACAGTTCATATTTTTGTGGAAACCGTGACACATTTATTTCAGGATAAAGAGGAATAGAAAGTACAAACTGTCTTTACTGTCACTTTACTGTCTTAGGGGCCTCAAACTTTTGAATGGCAGTGTGTATAAAATTAATTATTTATTTTATAAACCACAGTGGAAGAAGCATTTGTTGACTTTTGACCCACAAACGGAAGTAGCGGAGATCTTTTCTTCTGTATTGTGACGTATCTCCAAGTGAAAGATTATAAAAAAAGAATAACAACATGTCGGAGGCGGAGTCATGGACTTGATTCTGTGCACGAGTTGGACCTGAATGAAAGCATGCAGTCTGTTGTAAGAACAAGGCGGTGTTTAAACTGACAAAAATATTGGAGATGTTCGGCATTTATAAACAGATCAAATCAAAAATTTAAGAAAATTAAACATGCATGAATGAATTGTTCACAATAACATGCATTTATAAAATCGATAGGGTGAATTTTCATTTCATGTCGAGTGAAATATGTGCAATAGACCCTGACAAACACACGCCTGCACATGGTGTCATTGCAACACTTTGACGAGATGAAGCAATCTTTGCAAGTGTGTGTGTGTGTGTGTGTGTGTGTGTGTGTGTGTGTGTGGAGGAACTGCAGTGACTAATGATCTCTCACCAGTGTAACATCTGCGCCCGCAGACACCACTGCTATTCACCAATACAACTGTGAAAACATCTCACTTTATTGCTTTGTTTTCATCAAATGAAATTCACATCTTTGCCTCTTACCCTTATAATACCCACAATGCTGTGCTGTAGAACTCTGTGGCTGCTCACAATGTAATCCTGTCATTCTGCTTCGACCATATCTTACAAATGTGTAATTAGGCAAGTAGCATCCAGTTATCATGACTTGAGTAATTACGATAATCAATTTTGACTGTTAAACAACGAAAGAACGGTTACACATGATGATTTATGTCTTTTGTTGCACATTAAATAGAAGATCAATCTGTGAGCATTGCATTTTGGTATATTACACAGCAGCATGAACACTGAATGATTCCCACAAGTGCTTCACATGCCATTTTGGATGGATTTCCTTGTGAAGCAGTGCATTCTGGGATTGGTATCAGTAAAGACATTTAAATAATGTTACAAAAATACACCAGTTTCCACAGTTTTTAACACTGATAATAATCAGAAATGTTTCTTGAGCATCAAATCATCATATTAGAGCGATTTCTGTAGATCATGTGACACTGAAAACTGGAGTAATGATGCTGAATTACAGTTTAAAATACATTACAAAAGAAAACGCTTATTTTAAATGATACTAATATTTCACAATATTACTATACTGTTTGATGAGATAATTGCAGCCATGTTGAAACTTCCCGGTAGTGTCTCCTAACCTTGTCTGTATGCTGTTAAACTCATCCACACATCAAACTCACCTTGTAAACTTGCACATGGTAGCGGCCTGGAACTTCCACGCCAGCACCAGGACTCTGAACTCGGCCGGGTCGACGCACAGGTCGTTGCAGAAGCGCTCCATCCCCTCCTCCAGGATGGCATCCTCGTGCTCGTCCTTATAACACAAGAACATTTCGTGTATCCGAGCGAGCGACACGCCGTCCCCGTCCTGCGTGGGCTGGTCCCTCCGAACGTCCAGCGCTGAGAGGGTCGGAGCCACGCCGCCCTCCACGGTGACCTCTTTGGTGCCGTTGTAAATAACGTCGACAGAGGACTTGGCGACTTCATCCTTGTGCGCGCCGCCAGTGCCGCCTTTCTTTCCGTGAGATTTCCCAGCGTCGCTTTTACTGCCCAGAGTGGACGTGGGGTTTTTGCATTTAGTCACACACTGACCCATGTCGCTCTCGTTCTGTTTCCCTCGTCCTGTTTCGGAGGTCTTCCTTCAGGACCCCTGCTAGACGCCCACTGGCTGACGGACAGCAGTCACCATGCCCTGAAGATTCAGATCAAACCGGTCACTCAAATATAGACCATTTCACAAGATGTAAACAACACTGGTCCAGAAGCACTTCCTGTTTCAGTTTGTAACTGTTTTCTTTATTTCACATGTAAAGAAAACATCCTAAAGATGTTTGTTTAACTTTTTGATTCAGTTTTATATGTTCGGTTGGTTGTATTTTATCCCAGCTTTTATGTAGTGTTAAAAAACTGAAACAGGAAGTGCTTCTGGACCAGTGTTGTTTACATCTTGTGAAATGGTCTATAGAGGGTCACACTTCAGATCAGGGTCTAATCACGACTATCACGGATTACTGGTAGTTGTTAGTAAATAGAATAAGCTAATGCAGAATAAAGGCATAAACGTGTGCTAATAAACAGCCAATATTTGAGGCACGCACACTCTATATTTGAGTAATATTCATGCTAATAAGCAGCTAGTTAAAGGATTAGTTCACTTTTCAAAAAAAAAAAACGTACTCACCCCCAATGTCATCCAAGATGTCCACGTCTTTCTTTCTTCATTCGGAAAGAAATTAAGGTTTTTGATGAAAACATTCCAGGATTTTCTCCATATAATGGACTTCAATGGGGTCCAAACGGTTCAAGGTCCAAATGAGAGTTTCAGTGCAGCTTTTTAAACGACACCAGACGATGAATAAGGGTCCTATCTAGCGAAACGATCGCTCATTTAATAAATAAATAACAAAGTTTAAGTTTTATAAGCTCAAATGCTCGCCTTGCTCTGTTCTGTGATGAGCGTTCGTGACTCACCTGTTTGAACTCGTTCATCAAAATGAACAAATCCTTTTCCGAGTCATTTGGTTCATTCAACGTACGAAACGAACGAATTTACTCAGAAAAACATTTGTTCATTTTGATTAATGAGTTTGAACAGGAGATTCACGAAAGTGCATCACAGAACAGAGCAAGGCGAGCATTTGAGCTAATAAAACTTAAAATTTGTTACTTATTTTTTAAACGAGCGATCGTTTCGCTTGTTAAAACCCTTATTCATCGTCTGGAATCGTTTAAAGTCCTTTGAAGCTGCACTGAAACTCTCATTTGGCCCTTGAACCGTTTGGTCCCCATTGAAGTCCATTATATGGGGAAAAATCCTGGAATGTTTTCATCAAAAACCTTAATTTCTTTTCGACTGAAGAAAGAAAGACGTGGACATCTTGGATGACATGGGGGTGAGTAAATGATCAGCAAAAGTTTTTTCAAAAGTGAACAACTCCTTTAATAGTGAGAATTGGACCCTTGAAGTAAAGTGTTGCCAGTCATTTTATTTGCATTTGTGTGCCTATAATCCATCTGTTTATGTTTACTAAAATATCCTTTACATGATGCTTTCATGAAGGCATGCATCTATTCTATAGTATCCTCCTTCATGCTTGATTGAATAGTGTCTATTTTAATTTGTCGCCATAAAAAATCTGTTCCATCTAATGCACATATAGGCCATCAAACATATACACAAAACACAAATGGCTCTTTTTTAAACAAATGAAAGCCAGACGTAAAATGCTAATTGCGGGGAATACACATTCATTTCTCCAGTATCACAGTCAATGCTTTGTCATTGTGAGATGGAGAACAGGGTCCCATTGAAACAAACGAATTTGGATTCAGCTTTTCCTAAACAAATCCATTGTTTATTTAGGTATGTGTATTTTTGTTCTTCTCTTACCATCGACCTGGCAGGGCCTGCAGATGTTACATTTACATGATGGATAGACATGTCAGTTAATGTGCATTGTTCCTTAACAAATAAAAACATAAACAAAGCATCACTGTAATATTAAGTATAGATAGTCAATTATGATTTCATGCTCACATTAATGTAATCTGAATTAAAATCCAGCTGCTGTTTCTGAGGGTAAATGTCAAAGATTCTCACAAGCCTTTTCGTCCCACTTCCAAAGAACAATGACTATCTGTACTGAACGCACATTGTTCCTCTTTCCAAGTCAGTCCAAAAAATACAAAGTTCCCTAGATGAACCAGATCATCACTTCCTTCCACACATCTCGCTGTGGTCAACACTCCCTAGACTGCTTTCCTAACTTGTGAATTTCCTTTATAATTTTAAAGGCAAACCTGAAGAACCAAATATTGAATCATCACGTGCGCAGATTTCTCATTTCCTCTGAACAAAGAGAGCCAGTTAAACCGTGTGCTGAATTGCGCCCTGCCAGTGAGTCAGACTAACCAGTGTGGTGAGTCCGTTCACTGTGGTGGTTGAACTAGTATTACTAATCGGTGTGTGCCCGAACGCAGAGAGCTTTAATTCAGAGGGCGAGTCTGGCGCTCCTCCTGCTTTCTGATTGGCAGCAGCTTCCACTATGACATTGCCAAACGTACCTAAAACTGTGTTACTAGGCCGGGACGAGCGACACAGACCAGGCTAAACGTCGAGGGATCCGATCTGAAGTTCTTAGAATAACCGTGTGTGCTGTTTGCTCTACAATGACTTTGAGGAATGAGAACATGTGTTCAATGTTACACGAAATGTAAATCAGGATGTCTCGCTTCTGATTTATTTTCTCATGCAGTGACACAGTTTGCTTATGGGGACAATTCAATCTAATCTAAAATAAACAAACTGTGTGTCAAATACTAATTAGTACCATAATTAGCCAATATTGGGAATACAATATTTAAGGGCCTCATTTTTTTTTGTGCTAATTTACTGATTTATAGCCTTTGCCTAACAATGTCCTTGAGCTCTGACAATATATTGTGTGTGTATATATATATATATATAAATTTGAGTATATGATATAATATATATCTATATACATTTATTTATTTTTTTATTTTATATTAAGAATTTTAAGAGTGATCATTTGCAAAATCATAAAGTCGAATATTTACTTCAAATTAACAAAAAATGTTTATTAATATATATATATATATATATATATATATATATATATATTATGGCAACACTTGTAATGCACCTCTAATGCACAGTTATAATATATTATAAAACATATATATTCTATAGAAAGTATAATGTATTAAAACAAGTAATCTACAAATATAATAATGCATTTTAACTTCTGTAATATATAAAAAAAACATATATATATATATAAATAAAATATAAAATCAATATTAAGTAAATATTAAGATTTAAAAAAAATTATACAAATTATAATTAATAAATTATATATATATATATATTTTTATTATTATTTTTTTTTATTTGCACAATTATAAAGTAGAATATTTGTATTTATTTTTACTAATTATATTTATGTAATTATTTTTTTATTTTACAAAGGATCCATTTCACAGATAAAGGACATTGACATGCAGCGGCCTTGAGTGGTTATTATATAATACAAATATTTTTTTAAATATTTAAATCTAGTAGTATCACCCTTCCGCTTGCAGGTCTATAGTGACATGTGCGTTAACAGCTGGCCTCTACGGATGGATGATAAACACTGGAACGCTGCATCGACCAATCAGCATCCAGGAGCAACACGACCTGCTTTATATTGAACGCTGAGGACTCTGGGATGAGACTGTGTGTGTTTGTGGCTATCAGAACAGGCTCAGATCGACTACATCACCATGGATCAGGAACGAGAGTGTTGTGCAGTGGTACGGGACACACTCACCCAAATCCCCGAGCAGTGAAGCGACGTGTCATCTGAGGAAACTCCATGGAGACGGCCGGAACATCCGCTAGCCTGAGACGAAGAGCACAGCAAAAGTGACAGAGCGATCAGAATATGAGATGGCGCACAGAAACACACCTCAATCCTCCGAGACACTTTCACACACCTGATCCTCATGCTCTAACTAACAAACTAACTAACCCACAACACAATACCCATGAGCTAACCTAAATAAAACAGGCTAAATCGGAGCTGGGTTACATTAGAGGTGTTGGATTGCTGATGTGACCAGTGCCACGATTAAATGACATATAACCTGAAAGGTGTCATCGTCATAGCAACACACAGCTGATGGGGATGTGGGCAGCACTTTGGGGAAAAGGTCATGGTTAAGGCCATGAACAAATTCACAGGTTAATATTCAGCAAGAAACCCAATTTACTTCCAATATGTGATGCATTTACTGGTTTAACAGGATGTTCAATGAAGTTATTGGATGGTGAATGCAAGTAAGATGGCAATTGGATATTTACTTACATGCTTTAAGACATATCATGGGACTGTAAAAATAGCATATTAATTTTCCAAAGTATATGCCGCTCCAAATTACACAAAGCAATACAAACCAAAAACACACTAATAGCACAGGTAGGGGTTTTCAATCTTTTAGACGCCACACTAAAATTTCAATCTATATAGTTTCTTGAGGAAAGACCCAATTACAATGTAAAGAATTAATATTATAAATATGTCTAAAATATTATTTGGAAAATGTCTAGGTTCTGTTAAGCTATATTATGTTGTTTCTACTTTTATTTACACATTTTAATATATTGTTATTAATTTAAATCTCGTTTTAGTCATTTCAACTCGGATTTAATCGTCAATCCATGTCAATATGATATTAAATGTAATTTCCTCTAACAAAATCTCTGTTGTATATTATGCTTAGACAGATGCTGTCTACATAGGCATGTCAAAAATATTTATGGGGCATCTATACAATATATTTAAAGCATCATTCGGTCCCAAATAATGCTGTTCAACAAAGTCGCTCACTAGATTTGAGCCACAGCCAAGAGTCTCTATCGGTATAAATGAGAAACTTTCCCTTTAAAAATTATGATTAACTGCCCATATATACAGCAAATACACTACATATCCTCCCTAAACAAGCTCTACAGTTATACTAATAGTTCTGATATATTAATATACGACTGTTTGTGAGTAATGAAACACTCAACATGACAGTTAAAGCCTTTTAAACTAGAGCTGATCTCATGTTAGCAGCTTAGCTGGTTAGCTTCGGATAAGAGTGGATCATTTATACACAATACACTTCATGTAAACTATCAAATGTGTAAATCCTGGACATAAGCACAGTGGATATCTGACCGGAAGGTGTTTGGTGTTGATTTACCTGTGGAAAGATAATGAAATAGCTCCGACTCAGCGCATCCCTGCTGTCATGCTAAAGCTAAAGCTAATCCCACTCTCCAGCCGAACCGGATCGGTTCTGAATCTCTGTGTAAACGCAGGAGAAATGACTTCTCTTTGTGTGCTTCTGATGCTCTTTGGGTCATTAGATGATCATAGTTGACATTTCCCCCCGCATCACTTCCTACAGACTCGAAACTGAGCCCGAACCGAACCTGCGCTGATCCGGACCGGCTCCGGTAAAACCACCCCCTTTACCGGCTCCCACTCCTTTGGACCGTTTCTGGGGGGACGGAGATGATCCTGAGGGACTCGATACGGCCGCACGGAACCAGAGAAACGCGGATCGGCCGCTGATTGATCGCAGTTTCTCTTTTTGTTTGGGTTCGAGGGAGTATGCGCAAAAGCGACGCAGGCGTAGCTGCCGCAAACATCTCTCAGATATGCGAATGCGCAACATTGGAGCGTTCCGGACTAGTATGAAACAACCCCCCCGCCCCGCAGTTCGAGACGTCATCACTCGCAAGCACGTGGACGCTGGAGTACGGAAGTGCGGAGATTCACATAAATAAACTGTATTGATCTGATCACACAGGTAATATTGATTTCATCAGAAAGTAGCTTAGAGATAATGAGAGGCTAGATTATTAATGCATTAAACGGAAGACTGTAGCAATTATAATGTATGTCAAGGATACTACAAATCTCTTATTGACAGCCATCCAGTTTACCTAACGGCAACACAGAGGTCACGCGCAGCTTTCTGTTTTTATAACGTTTTGTACGCAATACTATTTAATACTACGTCTACATATTAAGGATTATTTCAACATAAATATGCAGAATGATAATTAATTAATGTAATATATATTTATATATCATGCTAACTGACATGCTGCTGATTATATATGAATATAATTGCAGAAATTATATAGACATATATGTGGATATATTAACGCTATCAAATCGATTAATCGCACGATTCGCTTCTAACAAGCTTGTTTACATAATGTGTGTGCATACACGTGTAAACAAACTGTTAGATGCACCTACTCGATTTGACAGCACTAATATAACTTACTGTATAAATACACACTGATTATTAATTTATTTGTATATATATATATATGAAGAGTTCAGATGCAAAAGCCTCTAAATGCCATTTGAAATTTTCTTCTTTAATGATGATTTTTATCAAACTTGTATATTTAAGTTCAGTAATTTCACTTAAATAACAATTAATAGGTAATTATCATTGCCATTTAAGTGAAATTACTGAACTTAAATATACAAGTTTGATAAAAATCATCATTAAAGAAGAAAATTTCAAATGGCATTTAGAGGCTTTTGCATCTGAACTCTTCATATATATAGTGGGGACTTATACCACAAGTAAAAGTACAAAATACTTCTTGTCAAGTTCTTCTAACATGTATAGTACTGTTGTGTTAGTTCATGTGGACAGGTGTCCGGATGTCTCGTCCACATGTGCTGTCTCTCTACAGGAGGGTCCTGCGCGTGGCACGCAGTTGGGAAGCTCAGTCTGCTCTTCCTCAGGACACCGACAGCGAACGGAAATACATCGCTCAGGAGGCTCGAACCCTCTTCAGACAGAACCAGCAGGTGTGGACCGACCTCATGTCCCCTGAGGACCTGTGAGAGAGCTCATATCTAGAACATCTTCTTACGTCTTCTCCCTGTCATAGATAACAGATCCACAATCAATCCAGAGATGCATTGAAGAGTGTGAAGCTCGGATAGAGATCGGTCTGTATATTATATCAAATGCCTCATTTATGAGCTGAGAAATAATTCGTGTAATTTTGAAGACATTTTTTGGGTGTTATCAAATAACAGGTGATTTTGTTTTTCATGGCAGGACTGCATTATAGGAACCCCTATCCCAGACCAGTAAGTACCTCCAAATAAGATCATAAGCACTAATAGAGAGCCTAAGTCCCTCCCCTTCCGTTCGACCACCATGGGACCTTATTTCGGAAAAATATTGTATGGTAGTCAATGGCGAGAGACAACAAAAAAATTGATCTCGTTTGAATTGTGCCCTGAATTGCACATATGATGTTTGTCAATTTAAAAGATACATTTTAAAGTAAAGAAAATCGCTGTTTGATGTGAAACCGTTGAGGTATAAGACTGTGAACATACGCAATTACAAAGACTACAAACCCCAAAGGCGCACATTTTCTCTCAATGAATGAAGCTAACTTTACTGAGGCTAATGTCTGTCATTGTTTCTATAGTCTTACGTTATAATCGTAACGTTACGCCGTCATACCTGAGTGTGTTGTACCAGACTGCACTACACACGAGCAGCGGATCTCACTCGTTGTTTCGCTTCCCGGGAGATGTAGTTCATTGAGCGATTTTCACATAAAACTAAATGTTACTCTTCTGTTTTATGACAAACTGCAACGTTTTCGACTTTCAGAATTATCTTTTAAATTGACAAACATCATATGTGTAATTCAGGGCACAGTTCAGACTGAAGAAAAAGATAAGTTGTCTCACGCCATTGACTACTATACATATTTTTTCCGAAATGAGCCGGAAGCGGAGGGGCGGGACTTAGGCTCTCTATAATAATACTGCTTTTTTGTGAATAGAATGGTGATCTCATGAAGAAATGTCTTTATATATCCCATAATTTCTCTTGGCAAATTCCCCTTGGTTCTTGGCAGTTTATAAAGATTTAGGTCTCTATTTATGACCACTATTTTATTACTTCACATTTTTTTTAAGGTTCTGAAATATGACTTGGAAATGTTTCCAGGCAGTTTTTGTGAGATTTACCCACTAATATGTCATAAATCTTTTTTTCTCAGACATATCTTCCACCGATGGGTCTGGCCACTCAGAAAGGAAGAAAACTGCGAGCTCAGCAGAGACTGCGGAAACAAGCCAAACCTGTGTACCTACAGTCTCAGGATGAGACCTGAGACCTCACAGTGTGCAGGACATTGTGCTGAAAAACACCAGGGAACATTATAAAGTTTGACAGTTCATGTTGTCCATAGCTTAAAAAGACTGCATTATGAAACAGATCAGTGCAATTACTCTCACTGCCAGTGTAAAGCAGGATGAATGCTAATGTTGACAGATGTTAAAAGGTGTATTTATTTTGTTGTTATATACTACATTGTATTGCATTCTAAGTGTCTAGCTGCGTTTCAATGAGTTTATTTCTCATCATTCATTAAACTTTTGAGTTTTAACTAGAAATGGCTTCCGCACATCTAATCAGCAAGTCAACATGAAGCGCAAGTTGCTCTATTGTGGCCTATCTGAGTGAAATGGCTTCTCGAACAAGACAAAATGTTGATTCAGTGCTGGGGGAAACGATTGGCTGGTTGTGGTTTGCTATTGGTGGAGCTCATGTGACTGACAGGTTGCTCCGCCCTCACGCTAGTAAACACGTCATCAGAGAAGAGATTTTGCAAGAGTGAGGGGAAGTTATTTTGATTAAGGATTAAAAAGGATATAATTTAAAAACAATGCACAGATAAAATAATTTATAATATATATGTATATAATAATATTTATATATTTAATATAAAATTATATTATAAATGTAATATAATTTATATATTTAATAATATATAATATTTATATATTTATAATAATAAATACTGCAAAAAAAAACAAGAACTGTCCATTTTGATTACTGTCTAAAGAATTACACAATGCTGCTTTAAGCCATTTTGTTTTATTATTCCATTCAATTATATTGAAAGGAACCACAATATGCTAAATGTTTTGGGGTTTTTCATATGTTTGGCACACTGAAAATCAGTTGTCGAGTTGGCACAGGCAGGCGACGCCGCGGTTGATCCAGTGTTTCTGGGGCTTGTCCGAGGGCAGCTCGATGGACAGAACGTAGTTGGTGGAGTGACCAGTGGTGGACAGAGTCCCACGCCTGGCGCTGGTCTTGTACACGGGACAGATGTAAACGCTCTCGTGCAGGAAAGTTGCGCTCTCTCCAGGTTTCAGCCAGATTATGGGAAGCGGGTCGAAGAGAACTTTAGGAACAGACTCACCGATGACCATGTGCTCCCGATCCCAGCGCGCTCCCTCGAGGAAAAGCCCACGCACGTACGCCCCGTCCTCCGGCTTCTCCTCCATGTGAGTTTCCTGCTTACAGACCTAAAAGAGATGCACATATGATGTATACACCACTGGTCAGTGGTCATTAATTATTATTTTCAATAGAAACGTATACTTTCAATTAGCAAGGACTCATTAAATTGACCTGTAAATACATTTACAGTGTCGCAAAATATTGCCATTTCAAATAAATGCTGTTCTTTCAAAGTATTAATATATCCTAGTTTAAAAAAAGTGAAGCAGCACAACTGTTTTCGACATTTATGATAAAAAGAAATGTTTCTTGATCAGCAAATCATCATATTAGAGTGATTTCTGAAGGATCATGCGACACTGAAGACTGGAGTAATGATGCTGAAAATACAGCTTTGATCACAGGAATAAATTACATTTATATATTTTCAAAAAATTATAATAACATTGACATTCTAAACTCAAAGAAAAGGTGTTTTTGGTATATTCATGTTTAATAAACATTTCTTTATTAAAGGACAAGTTCGGTATTTTACACTTAAAGCCCTGTTTCAAGATCATTTCTGATAAAAATTGATGGCAACCACAGAAACCGAAAATTCTCGGGCCAGCAGCACGTGTCCAAATTTCAATCTGAACCGTTCTATTTCAACATAAACGATCTTAAAAACAGGGCTTTAAGTGTAAAATACACAGATCACCGAAAAGTACTCTCTTATTGTACTGCTTGTGCTCTTATTTAGTACTAAGTTATTAGTAGTAAGTTGTTTTAAATTTTTATACTCTGTTCAGCATTTTAATTGAACCTGAAAATTTGTATGTGTGATTATACACTTGAATGTTGTACACAATGTGTAATTTTATGTTGCCTTGCACTTTTAGCCTGTCTTGGCCAGGTCGCGGTTGCAAATGAGAACTTGTTCTCAACCGATTAACCTGGTTAAATAAAGGTGAAATAAAAAAAATAAAAAAAAATTGGCACACAAACCTCATACTCAAAGCCGATGTAGTCGATGGGGATGGTGTACTTTCGGGCGAAATTCTGAGACACCCCAGTGAGGAACGACTGAGTGAAATAGAACGCAGACACCCAGAACACAGATGGAGGGCCGTTATCAATCCAGTCCTAAAGCACACACACACACACACACACAAAGATGGCTGAAAAATTAGAAACCAATTGGTGAGTAGTGCTAGGTAGTGCACAACTGGTTTTAATAATCTCAGAGCACACATTGGCTGACCAATGTATATGTACTTATTACACCTAGTGCAGCACACTACACACTACAAGAACAGAGCATCTGCTTAGTATGTCAATAATGACATTATTCATTGTTTTATTGCAGACTAGGCAAGGTTAATATAGTAAAAAAACATCTTCATTACTTGAAATAAAATAAACATTATCTGAAGTAATATATGACGAGTTCAGATGCAAAAGCCTCTAAATGCCATTTGAAATTTTCTTCTTTAATGATGATTTTTATCAAACTTGTATATTTATGTTCAGTAATTTCACTTAAATAACAATTAATAGGTAATTATCATTGTTATTTAAGTGAAATCACTGAACTTAAATATACAAGCTTGATAAAAATTATCATTCTAGAAGAAAATTTCAAATGGCACTTAGAGGCTTTTGCATCTGAACTCTTCATATATATTTTATTTCAGCTAGTTGACTCAAAACAAAACAACTAAAATCAGTTTAAAATCAAAATGAAAAAAAAAATATAACAATAAAACCATCTCAAAATATTAATTACAACTATAATATAACTGCATCTTATTGTTACTTAAATAACACTATAAAAAAATCGAAACTGTACATCAAACAAGGATTATTAGAGAATGTTTTACAAGAATATACTATTTCAGTTGTTCTTTGTTTGTAATTATTTGTGAAATTTACTCTCAATTTCTAAGTGAAGATTGTTTCTACACCACATCTTTTCAGTGCAACTATTCACACGAGCTTGTGTCTTGTTGAGTGCATTTGTCTTTAGCCGTCGGACTTGCTCACCTGTAGGAACTGCAGCCTGGCCAGGAAGTCGGACATGTAGCTTCCGAGGGGTTTAAGGGAAGGGTAGGACTTCGCGGCCCATGTGGCCGGCACTTTCCCAACGAGAAGACTGTTGAAGACGTTCTCCAGCTCGGCCGACATCACAACCTGCCCCCGAAGTGCCTTCTGGGTGTTCAGCAGGCTGCTACGCACTACCTTTGACAGCCTATAAATTTACATGAATGCATAAGGCAGATGCTTACATCCAAAGCAACTTATATTGCATTAAGTATATTTCTGGTACCTGTTGAAGCGAATGAGTTCCTGGCGTAAGACGGTGTTCATCGACTCTTCATACAGGAGTGGGTATTTATTGGTCACCATCTCAATGTCAAAATCACAGGGAAGCTTGGCCAGCATTCCCTCGGCCAGCTCGTCTACCACTTCCTGTGGACACAGACAAACGCACTGACAGAAAGAGCGGGAACACAAAACTGTCAATCATTTTTCATTTACGATATGCCTTCTCTCACCTGTGGAGATTTGGCTCCGCTGCTAGTTTGTCTGGGTAGCGTCAGCAGCACCCCTTCTAACAGCTGATTGGTCTCCTGGTTATCCTTGGTGATATTAGCGTTGCTGTGGAGGCCGAAGACCTCAGGTTCAGCGCTGATGGGCAGGTTGCGGATGTAGTCCACATAACTCTACATATAAAAGAGATTCATCTTCTGTAGCTCTCAAATCCCCACAAGCCAGTGCTATTTTAGTATCCTTAATATACAATTAAAAATCTATTAAAAATATTAATAAAAAGTATAAATGTTCCTTTTTCATTTATAATTTTACTTAGAGTTTTAGTTTAGTTTAGTTTTAGTCCTGTAATATGTCTATATAGTTTTGCTAATACAATTTTATTAATAAAGTTTATCATTGAATCTATTCGATTTTCTGTTTTTATTTACATTTTTAAATGTAGTAATTTGATGTTTTTGTAATTTTAATAATTTTTTCTTTGTTGTAGTTTTAGTAATATGTCTACATTAATAAGGTTTATTATTAAATAGATTAAATCTTTATTTTTATTTTTTTTTTACTTAAATAAAAAAAGAGAAATGCCAAGTAAATACTATCCGAAATAAAATAAGTTAAAAAAGATATAGAGTGCCGAAGTTACGACGTCACTCTGTAGGCCAAAACGCGGAAGTGAGTTAGCATTTTAGCACTACGGTTTCCTCGCTCTAAAGTCTATGTGATTTTTGAATGGGTTTTTGCTAAATCGCCTGAAATGAGGTCTGTGGTGAACAGAGCCTCTAAATATTTTCACGTTTTGATCTATGACATAGAACACACATTTATAACCTGCTTATGGTTTTTTAAACTTTATTGTGTCTGATTGTGTTTTTTAAAATCTTTATATAAGGTTTCAAAATTGTATAAATTTTGGATTAACTTGTAAAGATTATCTTGCTAGACAAAACGTGTAAGGGTCACAACCCTTTGTTAAACACAGATCTTAATTTTTGCGATTTTCCAAAAGTCTATGGGGAAAATGCATTGCTTTTCGACATAGGGAACCCATGTGCCGCTAGCTTCCGAGTTGTCCTACAAAGTGACGTCATCACTTCGGCTCTCTCTCTCTCTCTCTCTCTCTATATATATATATATATATATATATTTATATATATATATATATCAGTTATTTTAATTATTTTATATAACAATTCTTTATAATAGTTTTAGTTTTAATTAACTATAATAATTAACTGCCACAAACATGACACCTAAATTTGCATCATAGTCCTCGCATGTCTCATAAATAAGCATAATTCGTTTGCATAATCCGCTGACTTCAGCTGAACAATGACACTATTGTCTTTTTCAAGCTGCTTTACATCAGAATTAAATTCGTTTGCATCATTGATCATTAGGAGGTAGCGCTAGCGACTTAGTTCTAGGAACTAGCCACCAGGGTGGTTCCCTGAGAACTAATGGTTCCCTTAGGAACATTTTCCTGGTTGCATTCGCACCGCCAGCAGGAACTCTGAAGTGGCGTAAGCTTCTCTTGTTGTTGTGCTAGGCTAGCTGAGCAGAAACACATCACGTTTGGCTTAGTCCCCTCAAAGTTTGATTTTCTCTTAAAAGTAATGGTTAAGAGGCCCATCTATCACTGTTTTCCATGTTCGTAGAGTTAGTTTCTCGAGTAAATTTATAGGCTATAATCTGTGTGCCAATTAGCGAACACTAACGTCACTAGTAGTTGTTCCTATAGTGCTGGTTTAGACCGACTCTGAAGTAGGAGCTAAATTAGTTCCTCCAAAAGAACAACTAGGAACCTTCGCCAATAGTTCTAGGAACTATGAAAAGGCTCTTCTGGTACAAAAGTCCCTATTATATGTTTATCACTGTAGAGCAATCCGGTATTGTATAAAACGCTATATAAATACAGGTCACTTGATTTAATGAAGGTGCACAGTGTGAGTGTGTACCTGGTAGGGAGCGTGTGATGGCACGTAGTACAGATCTCCCTCACACACACGATACTTGTCCTGTTTAATGAGCTCCCAGCTGTAGAAGATGGAGAGGAGGGACATCAGCAGCCTCCGGTCTTTATCATCAGTCACCCTCCCACCATAATTACACTCTCCTAAAGGGCACACGAGCAAACATGAGCTCAAGTGTTGTAACAATGTAACCGCGTTTCATCAAATACTGTAGATGTCAAGATGTACCAGTGACTAGCCAGTATTTTGACATTTTCTGAAGAAAAGAGTGGTGATCACCTATACAAAACTCACCACCATAATGCTAGGGTGTTGCTATGTGATTACTAAGGGGTTCTTAACACACTGCTATGTGTTTACTGTGATTTTCAGGGCGGTGGCTTGCTTAATCACCTGTCAGATACGTGAGGGCCTCCAGCGGTACATCTTCATACTCGTCCAGGAACATCTGGATCTGACGAATGCTGATTCTCATGTCAGACTCATTGAACTCGTATGGAATATTCCAACCTGCAGAGAAAGATGAAGAGAGGAGACTGAACTCACTTTTAATGTCACAATAAAACCCCCTATAGAAGATGTGAATGACCTCACTGTGGCTCCCAAACACATTTAATGAGCTCACCAAAAGCATGCTTATAATATGTTTTTAGCAGCAACAGTTTTCATTTCCTTCTATGTGCATGCTTTCTTCCTAATAATATGCAGATCATTATTATAGATAAATAGAAGGGAGTTATATTAAATGAGCTTGCTTTTATAATAGTGTTGATCATTTTTTAAGGGGAATGATTCAATCTATGAACTTATAGCTGCCTCTGCCTATAAAACTGCCTTTTGATTGTGGCTGTACAGTATAATGCATGTAGAAAAGATCAGATCAGGTAGATTGATGACAGCATCACAGCAGCTTGTTCTCTAAAGACGGAGGCTGAATTAAATGAAGGATTACAGACAGGAAAGCTAGATGTATATCTGACCGAGTGGGCCGAACGTTCTCCTCTCCTGTACCAGAGCGTGGAAGAAGCACAGGCCGAACAGCAGCTTCTGCCAGATTTCCTGCTTAGCGGAGCTGTTGAAGAAGGCGGGGTCTGAGATGGGATTGCTGAGGTAAGAACGCAGTAAGTTTGCCCTCAGTCCTTTGGGAGGCTCATTCGTCATCTTCACCCCATTCTGCAAAACACTCACTGGAAACTTATCAGATGGTTGACTGGTCAACCACAACCTAAAACATAAAGAGTTTGAGGTTAGGATATTAGCCAAGTAATTGGGAAAAAAATTATATTTGCATAAATCTTGATTACCACAGAAAAGTATTTACTCTAGTACTTTAATCTCATTGTAATTACTGTAATGCAAACATTCATAATGATACATTTTATTTACAATAATTAAATATTATTTAATTAGTAGGTATACATAATGGCAGTATCTATTTTAAGCTAATTTTTAAATAATTTGTAGGATGATCTGCATAATTGTATTACTGTAATGAGAATTTGGAGGGAAAGGTATTTAATTGTCACAAAAAAAGCCTATTTCCCTATGAAAAATATTATTTCTTAAAAAATATATTTTGATTTTGAGATAAACATGTCCTTTGCATTTAACTTCATGTTGAAGTTGTGTGTGATTTGCTTAATTTTGAAACAGCACAATTTTTACCTGAAGCTGGTGTGTGTGTTTTCAGGTGTGATGACCTCCTCGCAAATCTTCTCCAAGGCTGGCATCCAGCTGGTTGCGAGATGACAATTCTGCAGAACGACCCAGTTGCCGTTGGTCAGCGCTACCTTGATCAGCTGCTCAGCTACTGGACCTTGACCTTGACCGAGAGAGATCGTCTGGGTCTTACTGCCGCCCATGCCCAAGTCATCTGCAAACTTCAGCAGTCCTGAGTATGACAAAGAGAGAAATAACATCACTTAACTGTACAGTAAATGTTTAAATCTGTGCTGAAACAATCATATATTGTGATTTTATTTCTTAATATATACAGATTGCAGATTTTACAGATTTTACAGATATACAGATTTTAATAATATTACAGATTGCCCAAATTTTACATCAGTCGAGTATCATACAAAAATTATTTGGTGAAGTATATATTTTACATCAAATACAACATACATTTGATTTACAATAAATTTAAACTTCAAAATGTACCGTATTTAAAGTGTATTGAAATAAATAGAAACATTAACATTAATAAAATATAAATTTAATTTGAAGTACTAAAATTGAAATGAAATATAATTAAATTATTTTAAAAAAAATATATAAAAATGACAAACAAAAAAATACTAAAAAACTTGATGATGATTCAAAATATTAATGAAACCTGTCTGCAAATTTCAAAACAACACGACTAAATGTTGTATCAGAAGGAACAATAATATATTATAAAAAAAAGCACAGAAAAGAAACTTTATTTCTATTTAATTTTACCTGCTGTAGGGTCTGTTCCTGGAGAGAGGACAAAGATGAGTGGCGAACAGCAGTTGGAATCACCGTAGCTTTCCGCCAGGTTGAAGGTCGGTGGCTCGATGAACGCCCGGCCCATATTGTCCACAATGAACTTCTGTACCGCCAGCACAAGTTTGTCCGGTCTGAAGCAGCGCAGCACCACCATGCGCTCCATGCCCGCTACCTCGCCCCACTTCCCGGGTAACTCCTCGTCCTGCGGACGACCAGAGTCGTAAATCTGCTTCCACTGCACAATGTTCTCCTGCACATGCTCAAACAATCCTTTGAGACGGGGAAGTTGGGAAGCACGGACTATTTCGGACCATGATTTGTCTGAAAGCCACTCCGGGGCTGGGTTGGGGAACGGGTTTTCCAGAGCAACGCCTCCCGTGAGAAGGAAGCGCCAGGCGATGTCGTCGACCTGACCTTTTCCCTGCATGATGCCAACGGTCAAAAGCAAGGAGAACAGCAGCTTGTCCTTCTCGAACAGAGAGCGGCACACGTTATAGTAAACGCGCATGGTGAAGTGATCTAGGATGTTGGCTATGCGGGTCTGTAGGTCATCGCTAGCTGTGCTGTGAGCAATGGAGTGCAGGTACAGGTTGATGAACCACGTGAGAGAGTATTGGTACATGGGATCGATGTTCGCCAAATCCGAGATGCAGAAGAACAGAATGGACGAGTGCTCTGCAACCGGACGGTAACCCATTCGCGTTTTGTCGATCTCATTTTCGGTCACGATCGCGATCTTCTGCTTCTCGGATATCTCTTCGGACAGCACCTTAGATGATGAGAGAACCTTAATGGCAGCCTCGTCCTCCAGAATGTTCCCTTCAGAAGAAGACAGGACCTCCAGGATTTTGTTCTCAATCTCCTTTAGCTGTTTATTACTGGCTGCACTTTCCAGAATCAGCTGATTTTTCTTCTCCTCCAGTTCTGGTTTCTCTTTGGCGGCGACGATCCCCAGTAGCTGATCTTCGAGACCCAGCGGTGTGATCATGAAGTTCAACAGACACACTTTGACCGCCACCTCGGGCAAGTAATGTGGATTCCTCAACCCTGTTGTTATGTAGAACCGGAAGTCGATGGAATATTCCACGGTGTTCTCGCCCAGCTTCATATATTCAACGCCCTGCTGCTTAAAGGTCTGTTTCAGGAGAACCGGCTCTAAAACTGCGTCCAGCTCCTCGCCGACATTCTCCAGGAGGACTGGTGTGCCGAACTGAATGGCGTTCTCGAGGGTACGGATGTAGTTGCTATCCGAGAGCTTGATGACAGAGAGTTTGTTGGCCTTGTTCATGTTTTTGATCCACTTGTTGGCTTGGCCCTGAGGGTCGATCATGAGTGGCCAACGGCGAGAGTTCGAGACGATGATTCCGTTGTCGGTGGAAAACGAGTCCACGGGTAATCCAGAGATCTGCCAGGAACGGATCAACACCTGGTTTCCGAGAGTGTTGCTAAGCGTGAAGTCCTTTGAACATGGCACGTTCTTCTCACTGCACAGCTGGTGCCATTTCCGCTGACACTCCACGCGATAATCGACGGTGAAAGCTCCGAGATACGACACTGTCGCTGAGGACAAAAGCACGTCGCCGGTCAAGTTGGTGTATTTGATCCCGAGGAGCCGCGCAGCCTCTGTCCACCTGTCTTTTTCTCCGCCCAGGCCACCGATTAGCTTTTCAGCTCGTATTAGCTTCTGGGAACAGAGCTCGATGTTTGCCTCTAGGTCTTTTTTCTTCTGTATCATCCCTTCGAACGTGTCACTTAATGCCTGCAGACGATCCTCCACCTCCTTCAGCTCGGCACGTTTTATGGTTAACATCTTCATCTGCACAGCTAGCTCGTCTTCTGCTCCTTTTAATTTCTCTTTCTTGGGGGCAACGACCTTCGCCACACGCTCGTACACTTCCATGGCACGCACCCATTTGCAAAGGCCCTCGCAGGCAGACGACACACTTTTGATTGTTGAGGGCAGAAAATCTGGGTGGTCTATAAACTTTTCTCTGATTTTCTTGATGTTAGCGGCAGGTATGTTGTCCTTGTTGAATGTTTTGAGGCTCTCAAGGAACTTCATATCACTTAGAAGCTTCTTAGATGGCCCCCAGAAGTCTTCAATCATCTTACCTGTGTAGATAAAGCACATAAAAAAGATAACATAATAGCTAATGGTGATCTTAGCTGGTTTGATGTGACCATCAACCAATGCAGTGTTCAGGACAGACAAATCATTCTCATACCTGATCCACCAGGGTCTTGTTTCCTCTCTGGTTTGATTCCCTTCATGACACAGATGGATTCCATGACGAGTTTGACGGGACCAGGGGGATTCTGCATCGTCTTCAGGACGGTAATGTCAGCCGGCTTCAGTGTGTCCAGAGCAGAAAGAGCCGCTTCCAGCGCTGGCATCGCCTCTGCAAGATCCCCCTCACACTCATCCTATCAGACAATAAATTAATTGATTTGAACATCTCAAACATAGCTTTAGCAAAGTGTCTACCTCATATCACAAACCACTGCGTCCTATGCTCAAATTGCTAACCACTTTCCCAGTCCCCTCAATTGAAGCAGTGCATCTAGTCCACCAAGACCATTCCAGCCTTGTAAAATCCAACATCTATTTTTATTTTTTATGCACTTTCTAATTAAACTTATCAAGTGGATAAGGAAAAATCAGCAACACGAGAAAATCTGTATTGATTTTTTCACTTGTGCATCTAAAGCTTTGAGCATACTCTAAAAAAGTATGTAAAAGCACAAGCTTTGCAATTCGGCACTCCAGTCAAATCACATCAAGTTTAAATATTTTATATATATATATATATTAGGGCTGTGCAAAAATTAATTGCGATTAATCGCATCCAAAATAAAAGTCTGTGTTTACATAATATATTTGTGTGTGCTGTATATAATTATTTTGTATATATAAATATACACACATGGATGTATATATATTTAAGAAAATGTGTTATTCATATATAAAATATTTATATTTATATAATATACAGTAGATTATGTATTTATTTATATATACAGAATTTAAGTGCAAATAATTCTTAAATATATAAATGCATGCATAGGTATTTATATATACAAAATAATTATATACACACAACACACACAAATATATTATGTAAACACAGACTTTTATTTTGGATGCGATTAATATCAATTAACTTTTGCACAGCCCTAATATATATATATATATATATAATTTATTTTGACAATAGATAGCTAAAACTAGCTAAAACATGATGACAGTTCAATGAAATTATTTTAAACTGTTTGACAATTTAATGACAAAGGTTCCTGGAATAATACTGTATTGTCCTTGCATTGTGTTATTATAATACATTAGAATTCTAATAGATTTCTAATACATGAAAATGATTTGAAATTTGGTTTGCATTGAGATACATGGATTATTTTTGTGAGCCTTAGATATAAATTCTCCATTTTCCCCATCCGTTACCTTAATCGCTTTAGCAGCAGCTGCTGCATCATTGGCGACTTTCTCATCGGCACTGACAAGCTTCTTCTTAGCATCCACCTCAACGGTCTCTTTTTCTATCTTCACCATCATCTGATCAGTCTGCTTTGCTGTCTCGATTAGTTCTGGCTGTAGAGCTGTGAGCTCCTGCTGCATGACTGCTACCTGCACATCACATACACAACACTGTCAACATCAATATATCCATGACTAATAACTACCGTAAGACTTCAAATAATAGCCAAAGTCACAAAAAGATATCTGTCTCTTTTACACGCCTGGTGTGGCTGCAGGTCTGGGTAAATAAAGGCCGGTCTCAAATAGAGGCCGGGTCTGTTTTTTAGTTTCGGGTTGTATTTAATCTAATAAAACCTGTTAGATCGTCCGCTTTTTGGTGGCCGCCAAAGCAAATTTTTGTCCCGCCAAAGCCTTTTTTGATCGGTGAGTGATGTAGAGCAGAGGTGGGGGACTCGAGTCACATGACTTGACTCGAGTCTGACTCGAGTCACAATTTTCAGGACTTGTGACTTGCTTGATTAAAGTACAAAAATGACTTGACTTGACTTTGACTTGAGAACAAGTTACTTGAGACTTGACTTGACTTGAAGTGGAAGACTCGACAATGACTTGAACATATAATAAACAAACAGCAATACAGTTAATTAAAATATATATATATTGTGACATCAGCATCACTATATCGGCATCTGTGCCTTTAACGCTGCTCAATTCAAACCGCGCCAAACGGAAGTTCCGGGACTGGGAGTCTCACGCATATTGATAGCGTGTCCCTGATGCCCGCAAATGAGTTAAAATCTCCCGGAATCTAGAGCGAGATACTGCGCGTATAACATACATAGCGTGCGGCGTGTGCACGGCAGAGATATGGGAAGCCAAACAAACCAAAAGTGGGACTAGACAGCGGGGCTTTACAGAGCTCGTGCCGTGCAGACATGTCATCTGCACGGTTCAATGATCCGAGCCGCGCAGCCGATTCGTCAGCGCAGCGCGGACGTGTTTCCTAGCGACACTCAATAGTCAGCGCTGCACTGACCAATTTAAAGCAACGCAAACCATATGCTACATACTACATGCAAATAAATGTACAATAAAGAAACCCCTCCTTCCTTACAAAGAATTGTTCTCTTCTGAAGTTTAGGAGTTAATTATGGAGAATTCCATAATTAAAACAATCATTTGTTAATATTTATGTAAATTTAATATATAATATACATAATATTATTTAATATGTAATATTAAATATAAAATATGTTAATATAACATATTACCATTTTTATTTTATATTTATTTTAAACATATTTTAAATATGTTAATATAACATATTAACATATTTTATATTTATTAACATATTTTATATCCCCCCCTCCCTAACATTACATTCATTGAGATATACCTCCCTGAAATGAATTCTTGTAGGTTGGGATGTCTGTATATGCAGCATAGATATACACGGCTGTGCAGCTGCAAATGCGTTTTACATATAGGTTTCAGTAAATCGAGGAAAAGGAGTTTCCGAAGACATTTGTTGGCTATGATAAGAAAAACTACTAAATTAAAAAAAAAAATGCATTTTATATTCTCATACATTTCATACATTTTATATTTTATATTTTACATTTATATAAGATATAAGATATTACATTTTAGATTTCATACATTTTAGACCGTTTCAATTAATTTGAATTAGACAGATTGGATTATACATCTTAGAATCGATACATCTATAGACGTTTTGTGTAAACAACACAATTTTATTTTATTTTCAGATATTAATGTAGCACAGATATGCATATGATTAATATAGCAAATGTATATTAAATAAGATACATAATATATGTATAAAAGTTCATCTTTTCTGTGCAAAAATAAATATGTATCGAAAAAATTTACCTCTATTTATTTTAGTAGTGTGACTTGACTTTACTTGAAACTTATCAGGACTTGACTTGACTTGCTTAGGGTGAACCCTTGACTTGACTTGACTTGACTTGCTTGATTTATCTGAACTGCGACTTGAGACTTGACTCGAGACTTGATGGTTAAGACTTGAGACTTGCTTAGACTTGACCATGTGTGACTTGTCCCCACCTCTGAATGTAGAGTAGAGACTGCTGACTGTCTCATATAGACGCCTGTCTCAAATACAAGCCGGTGCAGTTCGACTATTTGGGAGAACAAAAGCCCGGGCTATAGACCTTATGCACCAGAGAAACGTGGGCGCCGTCATCTTTAGAATATTGTCTTTGAACTTCCGTTTTTGCGGTCGCTCTGTATATTTCTATGGCATCGCTGTCGAGGAGTAATTAGCTGGAAGTGGATTTACTTATTGTAGAGTTAACAAAAGTTATCATGAGCATTGTAATGTTTATCATAAAGCAGATGTCTTAACAAATGTCTACCGGGGATTTTTTTACGAGCAGTTCATTCATACAGTACCTATGCAAGATCGCTGTGAAAATACAGACCAGAAGTCAAAAGACAACGAGCGCAACGCTAAAAAGGGGCGGGGCTACATAAGATCTATTATTTGAGGTTTTACTGTATGTACATTATCAAAAAATGGCCTCTCATTTAAAATATATATATATATATCTAGATTTACTGAAATCTACATTATTTATCTGAGACCACCTGTGAAAATAGTTCTATTTTACATTTTTAATTTCTTTTATAATATATTGGAAATCAAATATTTACTATTTAAATAACATTACATCGAATAGAAGAACAGATGAACATAATGAAATGTACAGAGAGTATTATGACGTGACAGGTAAAGCATCCACATTTTCTGTCTCACCTGAGAAGCAGCAAAGTCAAGTTTCTGCAAGCCGACTATGTAGCGATTCTTGAGCTCGTTCACCTCGTTGCGTTTGGAACCGAGCAAGGCTTTATAGGTCAGGATGAGCTCCAGGTAGGAAGTAGGAGTGACGTAATTATGTCTGCGCAGCTGGGAGTAATAGCGCTCAGACATCTCTCGCACACTCTCCTGGAACGTTTTACACATTTCCACCACCCTGAGAATAATGCAGACAATGTGAGCCTTTATATTTGAATAGACCATTTTGCAAGATGTAAACAACACTGGTCCAGAAACACTTCCTGTTTCAGTTTGTAACTGTTTTCTTTATTTCACATGTAAATAAAAAATCTTAAAGATGTTTGTTTAACTTTTTGATTCAGTTGTATATGTTCTGTTGGTTGTATTTTATCCCAGCTTTTATGTAGTGTTAAAAATCTGAAACAGGAAGTGCTTCTGGACCAGTTTTGTTTACATCTAGCAAAATGGTCTATACTATTATCTGTTAAAGGTAATAAAATCTGGCTTATGACCGCACTCTGTCCTGATGTTGTCTTCCAGGTCCAGATCCTCAAGGAACTTGTTGGCAACCATTTCCAGAGCATCTTTGGGCCAGGCCTGAAACCAGTCTATGGTGCAGCAGTTGATCAGAGATGGGAACATCCGGAGACGATTGCGGAAGCCTTCACCTATTGGGCTCATTGCTATTGGGACAAACATGCTTATAGTTTACAAATATAAATAACTATATGCAGTATATTATATACTATTATTATATAAAATTACATAAATTATATATGAAGAGTTCAGATGCAAAAGCCTCTAAATGCCATTTGAAATTTTCTTCTTTAATGATGATTTTTATCAAACTTGTATATTTAAGTTCAGTAATTTCACTTAAATAACAATTAATAGGTAATTATCAGTGCCATTTAAGTGAAATTACTGAACTTAAATATACAAGTTTGATAAAAATCATCATTAAAGAAGAAAATTTCAAATGGCACTTAGAGGCTTTTGCATCTGAACTCTTCATATATAAATATATTTATTTATTAAATAAACAAACAATAAATGTGTATTCTGTTTTATTAATAACTTCTTTTATTTCCGTCCTGGTTAAATAAAATAATAAAAAATATATATAATGTGATATGATATAAACAGTACCGAGAACTATATGAAGATTGGCTTTAACTTTGTCGATAAAGAAGTTGTACATGGAGAGTGGTGTGACGTCAATCTTCTTCCCTTCCAATTGGGCAATTCCCTGCATTTTTTCCATGATCTCCGCACGCTCGTCCGCTGGGAAGATGTTTGGCACGTCTCCTGTGTTCAGCAGCATGTTGATGTCCTCGACGAAGGCTTCATCCTTGATCTGGTTGTCGCTAAAGAGAAATGTTGTTTTCTTCCCCTGTATCCCTGCTTTAAGCATCAAGTGCTTTAGATTGTCACGCCAGTCCGACATGCTGTAGCTCTTGGTCAGTTCGATCTGAAACAGCTCGTAGTCATTGATAAAGGTGGCAAGTTTGGTGGTGCTCTGCCGTCCTGATCCGCCGATGCCCACCAGCAACAGGTGGCCGTTGTCTTGTTTCAGCACACGGCAGATTCGGGAGATGTGTTCGATGGCGAAGCGAAACATCACAAGGTTCATGGGTGCTTTGCTGATGTTATTGTACTCCCTGAGGTAGAAATCCATCACTTCAGTTAATGAGCTTAGGTCGGTGATCTCATCATAAGGTTTACTAGCAGAGTCTGGTTTGGCGTAGTCACCAAAAAACAGGCTGCGAATGCTGTCATCTTCGACATTACCAGACAGAGTGAGATGACAGAGAAGCTGAACGGGTGAAAAGAAACTTTTTCAGAAAATCATCCAAAGTGTAATACAAAAAAATACTAGATAACCAGATATTTTATTTAAAATAATTGACCAGCTTTCCTTGTAATAGAGTGAAAATTGCACAGGTCATATATTACTTATTCAAGTATGTTTTATTATTAATAATAAATTATTTTGTGGTTTAAATTGAATTGTCTTTAAAAAATGTGTATAATTAGATAAAATTATCAT
The DNA here is from genome assembly GCF_988280905.1 of Pimephales promelas. Classification (NCBI taxonomy): domain Eukaryota; kingdom Metazoa; phylum Chordata; class Actinopteri; order Cypriniformes; family Leuciscidae; genus Pimephales; species Pimephales promelas. The sequence continues at coordinate 27,851,802 of NC_142790.1, forward strand.
TTATTTATTTAAAATCATTTGATGTTGTGGGAGGCAAAATACGACTGTGTATCTATTACCTTGTCAATGGTTTGTTTGAAATATGCTAATGTCCTCTCTTTAACAATTTTAAAAAATTTCTCTCTATCTTCATTATCAACCAGTCGGTCATAAAACACACGATAGATCTCATGGATCCACAACCGGATCAGCTTATCTCCTTCCTGGGGAAAAAAAGAAGCAAAAAACTCAGATTCTGTAAACTAATTAGTGTAGCCTTTACACAGAAATACACATGTGTGCATTTACCTGCATGTGTGTTGATGGACAGAGCATTACGCCCCTAATCACCCTCGCAAAATCACGCAGGTTAAAAATGTAATGAGATTTGGACGGTGTTGGGAGGAAACTCTTGATTGCATCCTTGTACACAGCCATAGTAGCTTGAACCATGATTTTACCCAACCTACAACAAACACACATACCCAGAAATATTTAATCTCTTTTCTTTTATCAAACAGTGGTTACAAAAACAATCTGGAATCTTAAACCAACCTTCAAATGTTTGCTTGTAAGTGTGCTTGTGCTGTTTGTATTCTAAATATATGGCACTAAAATATTGGTTTGATCTTTTTATGTATAATGCAATCACATAGAGACATTTTTAAGTAAAAATACTTGTTTGGGGGGCCACTTTACATCAACACACACACACACACCTGTAGAAAGATGCATCAAACCCTTTGCTGAAGTGCCAGTCGGTGATGGATGTGAAGATGTTACCTAGAGTCTCATCATCAAATGTGTCGATTGATATAATGTTTAGATGACGTGTCAGTCGCCCTGTGAGGAAAGACGACACAAAACAGTGACAAATAAGAAACTGACTAAGGCTAATATTGTTATAAGCATTTTTAGGATCAGAAATGTACCTGTAATGTCATTTCTCCCTCCACCAGGGGGCCCCATAGCAGACATATACAGCACATCCTCAATGTCCAATCTGGACGTGTCTTTTTTATCATACCAATGATGATGATCGATCCACTGCCGCAGCAATTCAATGGGCGGCTGAGCACCGTATATCTCTTTTGCAGGCATGTTCAGATCATCTACAGGAAGTTTTACAATAGCAAAGGGAGTTTTAATCTCTGCTAGGTCACAAAATTAAAGGGAAGTAGCAGAATATGTATTTATTACATATTCCCCAAGTTTCACATACAAGGTTAAAACCTAGTCACAGACTAAAATGCATGTTTGAGCTGTTTTTACCGAAAGCAACTTGATCTGACATCTTAAAATGTCAGTGCTATTGTTTTAACGCAAAATCCACACCACTAAAGTTTTTTCTAAGGCAAAAGAGCAACTTAAATGTCCTAACTGAACTAAGGCCTAAAACTGGCTTAATCTAAGCCATGTCTGTGAAAACGGGCCATTGTCTAAGAACATAATATGTGGCACGCTGTAGTTTAATTAGAATTGTTTTACAGCTCTTTTTATGTAAAAAGAACAGAAATGTTTACACTAATACAGAGAGCTGTGCCAATACAATCATATATTGTGACTACTTTTCTCATGTAATTGCATCCATACCTTTTGGTATCTTTGTTTATGTAATTATTTCTTTATCAGTGCATTCATTTGATTCTCTAGAGATCAATCAATGAAGCACAAACTAAAACCACTATTTTGCAATATAAAACTTGTGAAACTTATTATATTTACAGCATTAGTCACAGTAATGTCTTAGCTTAGACAATCAGTGTTTGTACCAGATCTAGTCCTTACCAACATAGATAATGCATTTCTTCCCCATCGGCGGGCCAAACACACCCTTGCGGCGACGGTCCAGTTTGGACATGATGATGTCCTGGGTTTGGTTGGCAGAGGTGCGGGCGGAGAAGTTGATGCAGATGGGAGTGTAGCGTTCCTTCGGGAGTGACATCAGGAAGTTGTTGTTGATCACAGACTTGCCGGTTCCTGTGGGTCCCACAATCAGCACGGGCACTTCATGTGACAGGTACGTCCTGAGGAAGAAGAGCTGCCGTGACGTTTCTGCCGTGGGTATGATAAGATCAGACACCTGAGAGAGAGAGAGAGAGAGAGAGACAGAGACAATTTTTCCCTTCGATTCATTCGAGATCTAGGCCATCACTAATGTCCTCTGCAGGCTTACTTTAAGAATTTATTTAGAATTAATTTTCAGACTTTCCTATTAGGTTTCATTTGTTAACATGGACAAACAATGAACAACACCTCTACAGCATTTATTAATCCTAGATAATGTTAATCTCAACATTTACTAATGCATTAAGATAAAAAGTTGTATCCATTAACATCATTCATGCACTGAATGAATATGAGCATTTTAATTAACTAACATTAACAATGGTTTATAAATGCTGTAAAAAATATATTGCTCATTGTTAGGTCATGTTAGTTAATGCAGTAACTAATGTTAATAAATGAGACCTTATTTCAAAGTGTTACCTCTATATTTTATTGCTTTTTTTAAATATTTTTTTTTGTGTGTTTATTTTGAAAACTTAATTTAAATCTGTTTTAAATTGTGTATATTTGCATCAATGTTATTTTAGTATCACTAAGATACTATTTTAGTTTTTATACATTTTTTGAATGAGTTTTTGAAGACATTTTTTGTCTTTTTGTCATTTTTATTAGATAAACAAGCAGATAGATTTTAGTTATGTTAGTACATCAAGTTGAATGACTTAATGAAAATTAGTAATGTTGCTTGGGCAACTAGCTGAAATAAAATATATAAATATATTGCTCATTTGAGTTAACGTTTACTTTATTTTAATCAACATATTTTTTGTGGCTTTAGTTGGTTAACTATAATAACCCTGATTTGCATGTACTAACTTTGGCGCTTGCAGGTATGACTCTGTCCTCTTTAGAGATGGATTCTGTCCAGTTGTTCCACTGACCAGGGCCCTGCTTATGGAAATAATAATCATAGACGGTGCCTGTGTGGAGAACAGAACATACAGACAGCTGACGATTAATAAAATTACTGTATATGACTCTTGATTTGTGTCAACATATTAATAATGTTATTCGAGTCAATCTCAGCTCTCTATTTGACTTTTGTTTTTATAGAAAATATATGCCTTCAAACATGAAAATATCTTCTCATCGTATTTATATTCAATCACAACTGTGTTATATTTCTGGGGTTTCCATGACAGCAGGAACTGTGTAATTAAATAGTCAACCAAAAACATCATGTGGACCTCTCTCTGGGAAAACATTGCTTTTGTTGAGTTTCACACTCTGGGGTCGCGGGTGATCTGTGATTGTGCCCATGACAAGTTGTCGGTAGAAGGTGTCAAACTTTATCCTGCTGTTGCCGTTGATGGTTCCTCCCAGACTCCACACCACAGCGAAGAGGAACAGAGCCTGCAGCCACAGCGTCACCTGCTGACTCGTCATCGATTCTGCTCCTTCCTTTCCTGACTGAAAAATCTCGTCTGCACAAACAAACATCCTCCTCAAATCAAAAGTGACATGAACAATCAGACTGAAAAAGCTTTATAAGATTAAAACATATGTATAATGTACATATTGTTGTGTGTAAGTACCCAGTAGGCAGGTATACAGGCGCATCAGGCTATAGGCCAGGTGAATGGGTGACGTCTGGACTAAGAATCCACACTCGTGGTATATAAAGTCCAAACAAGGCTGAACCAGCCAGTCAAAGAGTTCAGTGATCTTCAACAAAACACACACAATGGGATTCAGAAATGTTTAAAAGCATACATTATATCATGTGCATGAGTGTCTTCCTCACCAGTGTTCTGTGTTCATCCTCCAGGCTCTCAGGTAATGTGTTCATGTAGGAGTCTCTCAGAGGAGTCCAGCCCAACTGATGCGGCTCCATATAGATCATTCCGCACCTAAACACAACACATACACTCTTTAAAAGCCATCAAACGTGTTCGAGCAAAACAACTCAGGTGTAAAAGTACATTTTATGCACCCATATGATAATAAAGTCTGGTGCAAGCTTACATATTCACAAAATACGGTAATCACGAGAATCTGAATTATAAATGTATCAACATTTACAATAAATAATTAAAAAGTGTTTTTGTTTAATCAAGAAAAAGAAAAATTAACCACTCTATATGAGATTATAATTAATGTTATTATACATAATTATGCAATTGCATTCTATAATTATACAAAATGTTAAGTGTATAGTTTATGAGATTTATTGTGAAATATTCAGACATAAAACACCATTCAAATGTTTGGGGTTAGCACGCTTTTTAAATGTTTTTGAAAAAGTCTCTTCTGCTCACCAAAGCTGCATTTATTTGATATACAATACAATAAAATCTGTAATATTTTGAAATATGTTTGAATATAATGTAAAATTAAAATAATGTAATTTATTCCTGTGATTGAAAGCTGAATTTTCAGCATCATTACTTTACACTTCAGTGTCACATGGTCCTTCAGAAATCATTTGAATATGCTAATATTCTGCTTAAAATGTTGAAAACAATTGTGCTGCTTCCATATGAGTATTGTATGTTGAATCAGCGTAACAGTGTTTTTTGTTTACCTGCTCACAGTAGCCGGTGACGCCTGCTCCAGATCCGCGGGCTCAAAGATCAGACTCATTTTAGAGCTCATCTGAATGATCTCACCACTCATCAGACAAAGCTGTTCAACAGCAAAACACATCAGACACCAGCACTGAACCTGAACCCCTTCAGATATGTTTTCTGCAACAGTAAAAATGTAAATGTACCTTCTTGTTATCATCCAAAACGGTGTTCATGTTCTCAATCCAGACCGCATCAATAGGCCCGTCGAAAACGATCCACTGACGGTCGTCTGTGGTGCACTGGGCCTGTTGTCTGAACGAGGTGGCCAAAACGCCGTCTGACCACTCGTGACTCACTGGATCAAAACAGCCATATAGCTGCCCCATAGTGATCGCCTTCGGGTTAATGATGCGGAAATCTACCGCAAACTCTTCCATCAGCCCTTCTATATAGACGAACAACACAACATGATTACATGCTTGGTTATGACTCCACATCATTTCGACAAATGGTTATTGATTTATGTTTATATGCAGATGTAGATGAATAATTAAGATATTTTTAGTTTTTGAGTCTCTTATGCTAAGCAAGGCTGCATTTATATGATCAAATATACTGTAAAAAAAAGGATGCAATCACATATTTAAACCCATTTATGATGCTAAAAAAGATTTTTATTACAAATAAATGCTGTTCTTTTAAACTATGCATAAAAGAATCCTAAATTAGTTTTATCACGCTTTTCACTAAAATATTAAGCAACAAAAACTGTTTTCAATAATGATAATAAAAATATCCATTATTAATAATTTTGCACTAATAATAATTGAGCAGCAAATCAGTATATTAAAATGATTTCTAAGGATCATGTGATCATGTCTGCCGTAAAGATGCTGAAAATTCAGCTTTGAATTACAGGAATATATTCAAACAGAAAACAGTTATTTTAAATTTTAATAATATTTCACAATATTACTGTTTTTACTGTATTTTTGAACAAATAAATGCAGCTTTGGTGTGCAGAAGAGACTTATTTTTAAAAACATAAAAAAATATATATATATTCCAAACATCTGAAAGGTAGTACACAAGAGGTTGATAAAAACAAACACTTATTATGGCCTGATTACCCTTATAAAGGTCTCCCAAAGCTCCAGCCAGGACTTTATAAGCTGACGTTTTTCCACCCATTGGCTCGCCAACAATCATGAAGCCGTGCCTGACCAGCATCATCTCATACACCTGCACACACAATTATACACTTATTCTTTTTGCTACAAATTCAAACAGGATCACCCAAAAAAAGTTGAGTTAAAATTATTTTAAAAAGGTTTTGCATTTAAAATACATGTTTAGCTGGATCAATGCTCATATATAACCCACTTTCTAAATGTTTGAATCTTAAGGCAGAATTTGTAGGGGGGGGAAAATGAATGAGTATAAAGACGTGACTGATAAATGTTCATTGAATGATCAGATTTTGTACTTGTATAATTTTGCTGATGAACCACGGTACAGGCTGCAGTTTCATCCTGGCGATGTTGTCGTTCAAAGCTTTTAACAGTAAATCATAATCTGGTTTGGGCAGAACCACTCCAGGAAACAAATCAGTGATGATTCCCTAAAACACACACAAACACACCATCATTAACCACACGCAAACTCATTCAAAATATATGTGCGATTTACATTCACACACCTGAAACAGTGGTAAATCCTGCGCGAGGAATTTGGCCATGTTGACATCCATGAGAGCCCTTAGCAGCAAAACGCTCTCGTCTTCCTCTGGGTATTTGAGTTTCAGGTTTCCCGCTGCAGTCAGGACTGATTTCACTGCACGCATCCCGTAATCGTAGTGCGCTTGAGACGAGAGCTGCTCCGAGCACAAGCGATACGTCGCCACAATCTTCTGAGCCAGACTGGAAAACACAAAACCAGGAAGTAAAACAACTGGAACTTTAAATAATAGAACTAAAAAAAGTCTGATAGGACCTGATTGTACCTCCGGGAAGCTGTGAATCCCATTGAATAAAGTGATATCTCTCCAATCAGTCCATAATCCGGAACCATCATTGCAACTGTGCGGAACAAAGCCTACAAACATACAAATAATGACATGGCCCATTTTTTAATCAAAATTAATTTAACCCTGTAAAGCTCTTGTTTATCTCAAAGTGCTACAAATAAAATGTAAATATGAGCATGTTTGTTTTCGGTTACTTTCAGGTTATCGGGTAGTTCAGCTCTGCCTGCGTATCCTGGGTTCATGGTGATAAACACACAGCAGGTTGGGTTGAGAGAGAGCTCGGTTCCTTCAAACATAAATGTCTTCATGTCTCGCATTATAGCCTGCTGAATACTCAAAATCTGCTGAGCGACCACAGACAACACCTCCACCTGAAAAACACATAGGTATTGTGTGTGTAATTTTATGTGTTGAGTATCACTCTTTTGATAATCTGTGGTGAAGCAATGGCGTTTTATTCTGCAGTACTGACCTCTATTCGGTTGAACTCGTCGAAACATGCCCACGCTCCAGACTGCGCCAGACCCTTGAAAAACTTGCTCATCGCTTTGTAGTCCAGACCATCAGAACAGTTGAACACCACACACTAAACACACGTTTACATGTTTGTCACTTACATACAATAACATTAACAATAGTAATCAGAAACTGAAGTAGTGGCTTTATATTAGGGCTGGGTATCGACACAAATTTCACAATTCGATTCGATTTCGATTCACAAGCTGGCAATTCGATTCGATTTCGATTTGATTCAATATTGATTATTTTGGATATCAGTTACAATAAATGGCAAATTTTCTCAAGGAAATCAAATCTCTTAACTAATGCTGTAAACTATGGGAGTCTAGTTGTAGCCTATAGACTTCATTAGCCTAATATGAAGGTAATAATGAACTGTTTTGTAGCTAAACACTTAAATTACACTTTTATTTATTTTTATAATAAGAAGATTATATGAAATATAAACATTTAAATGGTGGCTGTCATAAAAACTTATCAGATTTATTCAAATATGCATTAAATATTGAAGAACATTAAGATTATAATGCACATGTAATATGATGTATATATTTAGCAAAATGCTCCTCTCTAGAGTTATTTTTTTCAAGCTGACTAACGAGTTTATGTGGGTTTTCTGAGGTAAATATGACCATACATGACACAAGCTGTTCAACTGACATCTTTCCTTGGTTGAAACGCTGATTGAGCGAATCAATGTGACATGATACGGATTTCGATAAGTTGTACTCTATCTTTAACACACTTTCAGATGCTCATTCATGTTTATTTCGTGCTGTAACTGGTATTATTGAGCCGGAAGAGAGATCAGCGCTGCTGCTTCTCCAGAGCGATCTCACGCCACAGCGGCAAAACGCTATTTGTGTTTTTGAATTTCTAAAAAAAATGGACGTAATTTGAAAATTGAGACTTTGTTTCATATCAATAGTAAAAAAGGACAAAGATTATTGCGATGTTTTGGATGCGCGCAGCCGCGATACATGTTTCATTCATTCAAATGAAATAGGATGACTAATCGATTCTTGAGATTTAAGAATCGATATCGGTTCATAAAAATGAGAATCGATTAATATCGAGAAATCGATACTTATTACCCAGCCCTACTTTATATACACCATAAAATCCTTTTGAGCACCTGTTTAGCGAGCGCTTTAGCCAGATCTTTAGTCGTCTCTGTTTTTCCAGTACCCGCAGGACCTTCTGGAGCTCCGCCCAGATTCAGCTTCAAAGCGCCCATCAGAGTCCTGAGGACCAATCAGCATAACAGACGTAACATGACTCGAAACTCCCCAACTACGCCCGGATCATTAAAGAGCTCAACACTAGGAATAAAATGAAATGTTTTAGCGAGTGTACCTGTAGCATCGATCAGTTAGTGGTGTTATGACCAGGCGCGGTGAATTGCCGAGATATTCATATCCATATCTGATAACAGTGGTGATCATTCTCAACATGACTTCCCCGTCTTCCCAGAAATACCGCAACTGGGAAATCCACTGGAAATCATTCAGGGATGAAACGCCATCCTGAGCCAGCTTGCACACAACATCACGTGCTGCATGGAACAAAGGGGCAAAGGACATGAACTATATTAGACATTTGATTAGAGACTACACTTACGGAATACAATGGGACCATTTGATGCATACTCCAAACAAATACTCGACCGCTCAAAAGTTTGGAGTAATTAAACAATTTTACGTTTTTGAAAGAAGTCTCTTATGCTCACCACGGCTGCAGTAAAAAAACAGTAGTATTACAATTTAAAAGAATGGTTTTCAATGTGAATATATTGTAAAATGTCATTTATTCCTGTGATCAAAGCTGAATTTTCAGCATCATTACTCCAGTCTTCAGTGTCACATGATCCTTCAGAAATCATTCTAATATGATGATTTGCTGCTCAAGAAACGTTTCTGATTATTACCAATGTTGGAAAAAGTTTTGTGGAAAGATTAAGTTGATCAAAAGTGACAGGAAAGACATTTATAAAGTTACAAAAGATTTCTTTTTCAAATAAATACTGTTCATTGAACTGGCCATGATGAAAATGGCATTTACCATGAACATCAATGACGATAAGAGCACCCAGAGTCATCCTAGCGCCACCTGGCAACTTCCCTCTAACCAGCTCGACTATATCAGCGATCTGAGCATTACTCTGCTCAACGTAAGCCTGAAACACATGCATAACAGAAAGTCCAGCAGCACTTAATCAAATCTGATCTGAAAGTGTTTGTGTGCGTGTGCTCACAGGAAGTGTGTTGTTCTGTATAGCATCAGATACTTCACTGGTCCAGAATATGCATGACGCACAGATCACGACCTGACCGGGCCACAGCAGCACCCACTTCTTCCTAGGCATCTGAAACATGCAGAATCCAACACACATGATGCGCTGATGATCATATTCTACATGTTTATAAGACTTTGTGTGTGTGTCTATACCTCTGAGTACTGCTCCATTCCTTGCTTTATGACGTCTCTGATGCTCATCAGCATTGTGTTTTCAACCTGCAGAAGCCACTTCTCAACCATTCCCTTAAATACACAGGAAACATATTACACATTTGCGCAAGCGAGGAAAACTCATGAAACTGTATATGAAAAGCTAAAAAATATTTTACTCCAAAATCAAAAGAAAGAACTAAGAATCTGATTTATTTCTCTCTCTGCCTGTACCTTGGCTTTAGCAGGGTAGATGGTTTCTATAAAGGGGACGATCTCTTTCTCTGAGCTGATCATTCCCGTGATCTCCAGGTCAGGGTTGAATTCTAGTTTAGCGATGCCCTCAAAACACTTCTTAAGGTGAGGCTGAACACGCAATGGATCCTTCGTCTCAGACAAGATCTCCAACATCTCATCATTAGATAAGAAGAAAAACCTATACAGTGAGAAATAAAGAGTATGAGAGAGGCGACTTATTTATAGTGACTCAGAACATCTTTAAAGTTTAATCTCACCGAGGGAAGAAGAGTCTCTTTGTTTCCAGGTATGAGTTCAGACCGTGCTGTATTTCCTCCAGATAGGTGTTGGACTCCTGAAGGCGACCCAGCATGTTAGGCTGCTCTGTGGCCACCAATACATGTGTATCCTTTAACTGTTAAAAAATAAAACGCATGGCATGCTCAATAATGTTAAGTTCTTTATGTTCACCAAGACTCCATTTATTTAATCAAAAATACAGTAAAATAGCAATATTGTGAAATATTATAACCATTTAAAAGGTTTTTTTTCTATTTGAATATATTTGAATTTTCAGCATCATTACTCCAGTCTGCACTGTCACATGCTCCTTCAGAAATCATTCTAATATGCTGATTTGCTGCTCAATTATTATCTCATTAACCCTTGCGAGCTGTTGGAATGACAGCATTTACTAAATATTAAAACTATGGATTTAGATATGGATATCATTGTGTGCTCTTTACTTGCAATTATTAACCCTGATGGTTGTCAGATATGGGTGTTGGTCATGTACTGTACAGTCATATACAGTTAATAACAAATGCAATCACACACACCGCTTCAGCGACAATGTTTTTCCAGTAACTGTCTACGATGGCAAACTTGCGTCCATTCTCTGGCATCTGGGCGATGATGTCCTCTGAGCTGAAGATGGGCTCTAGATACATCCACATGCTCTGACACTGCAACATCGCATCCAATATATCCTGCATGCACTGCAACTTCTCCTCCCATCTCTAATGAGAGAGAAAACCATTAAAGGGTTAAGAGACTTACTATTATTTTACATGGTCATATTATTTACATTATTCAAATCATAGTATTTACAGAGTCATACTGTAACATGCACAACTCTTAACTTCCTCCCCAGAAATTTCTTCATTGAAAAGTTGTCGTTTTTCATTCCACAGAAGTCAGGTTATTTACATGTAGACTTCTTAAAGGTACAATAAATGGTCATGGAAACTTGTTTTGTGGCAAGAAACGCTTATGCTAATTCTATGCAGGTGAACAAGTTGTGAACCTTTGCATCGGCCTCGATGGGTTTGATGAATGGAGACCCTCTCATAGTCTGAGTCTTGATGATGTGATCATCCAACAGCAGCTGAATATCATCGACCGCCGCTAAAACACTTGTGCCCTTCACAAACACACGCACAAACACAGAAAGACAGAGAATAAAGTTGAGGAAATAATGTTGTTAACATAAACAATAGTTTAAAATAAAAGCCAAATATTTGTCAAATAATAATAATCATTTTAGTTAATCAGTAGTGATTCAGCCACCGAAACTGAAATTGAATAATTCAAATAATTCAAACTGAATCAGTCAATGAATCAGATTTTGGTCTATTCAGTAATCAACACTGATATAAAAACAGTTTATAAAACTTTTAAAATGCACTTAAGGCAGTTTTAGATCAGCTTCTTAATAAGAAATCTAAAGTTTCTACTCGTCAATTCAATTCGTCATTTAAACGTTGGCTGAAATAAAATCTTGTTTTCATGGCAGATTTATTCAAACATACATTAGATATTAATGACAACAGGTTAAGTAAAATATGTAATATAGATCATTATGCCACATTAAAGTGCATCATTTTACCGTGTCCTTGTACGGGGAAAACCCGAAGCGGAGCTCGGTCCACTCCCGTTTCATTTTCTCCAGGGACTTTTCCAGAGAGTATTCTTTACTGGCGGAAGCGCCAATTTCCTCCAGCCTGCAGACAGACAGAGAGACATGACTCATAAAAGAGTGATTCTGACTAATTCCGATTGCATCAAGCAACATGGTTTCACATTTAAGATAATTTTAAAGGTGAGCCTTACTGGTCTGAATATTTCGACAATCCGAGCTCCACCATCTTGATGAGTGGGGTGTCCTCGTCTGGTTTAACATCAAATCCCACTGTATTACTTATCTGAAATCAGCCAAAAAAATTATTCACATCCATCACACAGAGAGGAAATGCAACTATAATAGTAAATAAACAGTCGAAAAATAGCATTTCAGATGTTAATGCATATCCAACATAATTTAAATGTCAATATGTTAATACTAGGGCTGTGCAAAAATTAATTGCGATTAATCGCATCCAAAATAAAAGTCTGTGTTTACATAATATATTTGTGTGTGCTGTATATAATTATTTTGTATATATAAATACCTAGGCATGCATGTATATATTTAAGAATTATTTGCGCTTAAATTCTGTATATATATAAATACATATATATATATATAATATATATACATATATATATATATATATATATATATATATATATGAATAACACATTTTCTTAAATATATCCATGCATGTGTGTGTATTTATATATACAAAATAATTATATACAGCACACACAAATATATTATGTAAACACAGACTTTTATTTTGGATGCGATTAATCGCAATTAATTTTTGCACCGCCCTAGTTAATACATTTTTTCTATTTAAGCTATTGCCATAAAGCAGAATTTAGCTAAACGCAGCACTTTTGAAGAAAAAAAATACATGACCTGTTCAAAGCAACCAAATGATTCAAAGTCAAAAATGTCTTTCCCTGTGAGTTTCACTAATAAATAAAGCGTTATGTATCCTAATGTCATACCATCTCCCAGTGTCTGTCCTTCAGGCCTGGGTTGCAGATAGTTGTCAAAAGAGGCAGGTGTTGTTTGAAATTGTCAATCTTTTTCTTGAAGTTCTCCGTGACACGTCTGGGAGCCGTCCGCTCTGAGAACGTCTTTGCAAGTTTATACATGGTGCGCCACATGTTTGCTAACTCCTCTGACACCGTTTCTGCGTTCACGTTTCGGAATGGACCTCGAGAGCAAATACAGAAGACTTATGAAACACTCACACAACAATAAAGATATAGTCACATGCCAAACTGATTTAGATGCTTAATATATATATATTTGAGATCCAGACACAACAGGAAAAACAATGTTTTCAACATCATCGACAGGACTAATGGATGTCTTTCTTTATTATACAAAATGTTTGTCCAATCAGATATAATAATTCCAACTGGAAATATGATAGCATGTGTTTTTACCAGTCATCCACACATCAGATTTGGTTTGAAAATCCAGACCCGTGATCCACAGCTGGTCGTACGGCTGTTTCTTGGCCATTATTGTTTCTAAGATGGGAAACTGACTCTGTTCTTTGTCCAGCAAACTCTCTTCTTTATTAATGCCCTGAAATAAACACACATTTTTACATTTTATTTAATCAAAAAAAAAAGACATAAATGGTTTATTTGATTTCAGGATTCATAATCAGTCATTATCTTGTCTTGACTCATCTGCCATTTTAATTTATTATTTATTTATGTTTTATCTGCATTGCGTTTGACCCAGGTGGCACTTGGAAAAGAGTGATAATATCAAACACAAACCTCTATCTCTTTGACAGCGGCTTCCATGCTGATGCTGATCTGATTGAGTCTCTCCACATTGTTATTATTCTCTTCCAAAGTCATCTTTTCTTTCATCTTAAAGATGTCCAAATCTTTCTGCAGTACCTTCATCGTCTCCTCTAACTTCCCTATTCTGAGGATGAAACGTATGATTGAAGCTGTGTAGGATATGTGTCCGTGTCTGTGTGTGTATATGTGTTTATAAATGAATGTCTTAATATTTTTAGTTAACTGTGAAGCACTTTGGGCAACAACGTTGCTATTAAATGTGCTAAATATATAAATAAAAGTTAAAGTTGTGTGTGTGTGTGTCTGTATATCCGTGTTTAAGCACCTTTTCATCAGATTGATCTCAGCCTGATGTTTCTGATTGTTCAGTTTTTCCTTACTGGATTCAATCGATGACATAATCTGCTCAGGCCAGTGGATCACAGTGCTGAACAACATCATATCCTCAACTGTGAAGAAAGAAGTCTTAAGGATAAAGAAAAAAATGTTCCCACGAGACCCAGACTGCCCCAAATGTAGAAGACAAACACACACAAGTGGGTTGAAATATTACTAAAACTGTAATTGAGTAGTATTAAAAGTATTTGCATCCACACATTACGCATGCAAAGGACGTTTACCTGGTAGGGTGGCATAGTCGAGTAGGAAGTCAAGTCTCTTGGCTGCTTCCTCAATCTCACGGCGGAGTTTGTGTACGGTGACTTCACTTGTGTGTTTCAGGTACTGGTTTAACTCCACCAGCTCCTCTGTGTTACTTATCTTGCTCGTGATTCTGTCCGTAATCTCATCGTAACGACAGCAGATACTATTGTAGAATAATAAATGCTATATGCTATAAACGGTGTATGGTATAATATAATACCTCATACAAACAATGTGTGAAAATAGCTAATGAAACTGCTAACAACTAAAAATCAGCTAAAAACAAAATAATTCCATTTAAATAACGTGACATGTTTTTGAAGACAACAGGAAGTTTAATAAGACAAATAATGAAATATTAAAAGTCACTGCAGGTAAAACTATTGTATTATTATTGTATTTACAGCTATTTTTATGTGTGAATATAAATATTTTATATATAAATTATATTTACACAAAATAATTAAACACAGTGCATCCACATTATGTAAACACAAACTTTTATTTTGGATGCGACTAATCGCGATTAATCGTGTGACAGCCCTAATTTTCAGGCATTGGTCAATTTTGATATTTTGAGATATTCTCCTTCCATAACTTGTCTTATTCAGACTACTGGAAAGTAACCATCCAAAATTTAATTATAATATATAGCTTTAAAGGCCATTTTCTTAAAATGAGTTTATTCTCAGTCAGAAATCTCACTTTAGACGCACTTTCATACAGCAAACTTTTCATACAGTAAAAGGGTTTTACAGAGGGGTTTGTTCATATACCATTTGACTCATTTATATTACACTTTATTTCTTAAAGCATGGTGATAATGTATTTCTGGCTCTTGACAGTATTTCCTGAGTGATAAAAATAATTATCCACTTTAAAATGCCCACAAAACTAAACTTGGCTTTATTGTGAAGAACATTTCAGACTGTTTCCACCCACCTCTTGTTGAGTTCTCGGTTCTCCTCCATCACAAACGTGGTAAGAAGATCTATGAGATCCTCTGCCTTGTCACACAGATCTTGGTTCAGGTTCACCGCATCCAGACAGAACAGGGACAGAGGGACTGTCACATGCAGTGATGTGATCTCCTTCCACATGTTCTGCACACCTGTGATTTTCTACAGGTCACAAAGAAGAAACATCTTGCTTTACAAGGAAGCATTTCACCCTTGTGTTGTCTATGCACACACTAGAAAAGCTAACCTTAATAAAGCCCTGCAGTGAGTGTTTGGTTTTTAGGAAGTTCAGTATGTCTTGACGGTCCAGTGCATCCGTGTACTTCTTATACACATCCAGATACCTACACAAGCACAGACAAACTACAGTGTGATTCAATCTTAATTTGAAGCTTTTCCACTGGAAAACATGCTCTCTGAATGATAGCGGACCTCTGGGGCCCGACGGTGTTCCTCTGAAAGATCTCTCTCGCTCTGTTAATGATGTCGATCACCAGCGACTCGTCGGGTCTTACTGAGCTCAGAATTAATGTTTGTCCACACTCTGGGAAAAGCTTAACTTCCACCTGTAAGAAAAGATCACTCATTTGGATTTCTGGTTTAAAAGTGATGGTTTAAGTATGTATTAGGTTGATTTTTTTTCTGCTTTACACTGTGCCTAAACTCAGAAGCTTCATTAAAAGGGATAGTTCAACCAAAAATTAAAATTAAGTCATCAATATAAATAAAAACACAACATAAAATACAACTCCTAGAACTCATCCAAAAGGTGTCAGTGAACTTTCTCTGAGATAAATATCTCCAGATGACCATTAGAATGTGAACATGATAAACATGAGATGACGGATATACACCTCAGAGAAAAAAGTACAAGGAATGTATTTCATATGGCGTTATTATTAATCTTGATTTCTCAAAACTTGTGTGCTAATAGAGTCTCAAGAATGTGCAGACGAGCACAGAAGATCAACGACAGGAATTTTGTTAAATAATGCGTTCAATTTAGGTTTGTTTTCCACCGAACCCTATAATATACCCCCTGAACACTTGGAGGTATACAATGGGATCATTCTATGATACTTATGCATAATATTTTAAAGGTTGATGGTGTTTGCTATTCACTGCCATTATATGGACAAGCGTGAGCGTGACATTTTTTTTAAATGATCTTTTTATACAATAACAGCAAGGTGAGTAAACGATGACTTCATTTTCATTTTAATGGAAGCAATCTAGTTGTTGTTAGAGTGTAGAACTTCTGCTAGATGTTCAATTTTCATTTTTTATGTACAATTATGACAAAGTGATGTGCCTGTGTGCATATCCCAGGTCCTAAAATAACTCTTACCAATGTAAGTAAAGATTGGGAGCCACTCAACCTGAACTTTGCAGACATAATATGAGTAAAGCAAATGAAAGTCATACAGTACCAATCCTCTCTACTAAAGACTATTTCCTTAAAAAATGTAAACTATAGTATACTATAACAATAGAAATCATCAGGGAGTCCTCTTTTTGTTAAATAAAAGTATATGTGTGTTTACCCGTGGTATGTTGTGGGCGCTGTTGATGATCTGTGTGAACGCTTGTTGAATGAGCTCCCAGCAGTTCTGCAGTGAAGGTTCGAATGCAATTCTGGGGTCCTCGAGTCTTAACTTCACCAGTAACACTGGACGCTGTGTGTACTGCAGCTCATTAAAACACTCCCCAAAATCATTACCATCCTGCAACAAAAAAAAACATAGAAAATCTGACCGACCTCATACTTTTGAATGGTAGTGTATACAGCAACAGTTAGGCAAATGACCTGTATGACTTGGTAGATGAAATGTTAGATGTATATTATTAAGAATGTTTATTAAATGAAAAATTGTGTCTGTCTTTTAAAAGGCAAAAAGATCCACAAGACAGTAAGCTAGAGTGATTTTTACGGTGGTAAATAAATGTATACACAATATACCAAATATAATAAATATACACAATAACTCTCAAAAAGCATGCAAGCAGACAAATGTGTCGTGCACATATATATGAAGAGTTCAGATGCAAAAGCCTCTAAGTGCCATTTGAAATTTTCTTCTAGAATGATCATTTTTATCAAGCTTGTATATTTAAGTTCAGTGATTTCACTTAAATGGCAATGATAATTACCTATTAATTGTTATTTAAGTGAAATTACTGAACTTAAATATACAAGTTTGACAAAAATCATCATTAAAGAAGAAAATTTCAAATGGCATTTAGAGGCTTTTGCATCTGAACTCTTCATATATATATATATATATATATATATATATATATATACCCATAACTGCAAGCAGATGCTCAGTAACTAGATTATATAATGTGAAGACAGCATCAGAATCAAAACAAATCAGTAGCTCTGGTTTTCCTGGACCCTAATAATCTGACCGTAATCAGACTAGTAGCAGAGTCAGTAATGTAACCATGTGAAAAAAAAAAAGTGCAAATCATTGTCCCAACAGGCTTTGCTTCAGACACACGTTTTAGGCATGGGAAGGGCTGTATTTACTGCTTGATAAATATAAGCATCATGACATTATTTAGCATTCATATAAAGAGTATGAATTTATCAAGCAGAATGATTTCATTTGGAAACAAAAGGTGTCAATATAAACGTCGCTAGTGTCACTGGTTTCAGTACCTGATGTAGCTGGAAGAACTGCAGCAGATCCTGTAGTGATGCGACCACCAGACTGCGCAGCTGCAGTGACATCAGCGCAGCCACACAGAAGAAGAGTTTTTGGGCCTTTACAGGGGCCATGCTTGCTTTCTTCGGCACCAGTGGCAACCACGAGTCTTTAAAGGTCACAAAAAGAGAAGCACAGCTGGGCAGCCACCTACACACACACACACACACACACACACACACACACACACACACACACAAACAACAGAGGAAACAGGTGATATGTTATATGTAACTTTTATTATTTTTCTTTCAATTTTACCTTCATTTTTCTGCTTGGCTGAATCAAAATTCACTTCTTGAGTTGTTATGTTCATACCAGTTAACCAATTTGATTTTTGTTTTTCTGTGCTAAAGTGCAAGTATATCAAATGTCTTAATCTTCAAAAGTTAAAGAAGTCATCTTATTGTATAAAATTTACATTTAAAATTCTATAATAAAAAGGTGTCTAAAAACTGTTTTTTGAGAGGTAAAATATGATGGACAGAAATAAAAGCTATAATTAAGGCTTTAGAAACGTACACCAGTCAATCACCAACTTTACTTGTTATTGACTGATTCAGTCAGTCCATTCAGTGAATACATCAGACTGAAGGTCCCACTTCCTGCAGTATATCTTCTAAACACTTCACACTCACTGTTGCTGTAGAGCCACAGGCACCCTGCGTGTTAAAGCAGGTCCAGATTGCTCTTTATTTCCCCATTGTTTAAACCCTCATTCAAAACTTTAAAAGCTTGTATTGTGTGCGATTCTCTGGGTAGTTTGAGGAGACCATGGATACAGAGTTGAGAACAAAGGTAGCCAAGACGAGGAGAACTATTTAAACAACAACACGATTGTCCACACATGACGCTGACCTTATTCAAATGTACATTTACCACAGTGCAGTAAATGTTCAGTATATCCAAATGAGAGCATCAGGACTTTGCTATGACTAATTGATAAAACAGACAAGCATCAGTAGTTGAATAGTTCAAGTTATATTCTCTTATGTGTAAATGCAAATTTTTTTTCTTTAACTTCAAGTAACAAACAGTAGCACTGTGTTGTTTCTGAAAAAATCAGAGTGTTTGAATGAATGACTCAAAAGACTCGTGATGTTTCACCACTAAATGAATCAGTGTTTGACTCACTCTAAATACAAGTCACTTGTTTGTTATTTTACTATCATTAATATGCTATAATAATTTGTATAATTTAATGTTTAAAAAATCTTATTTTATTTTCATATTTTCTGTTTTCATTTCAATTTTAGTCGTAAAAATGTCTAAAATAGTGTTTGTTAATTTTTATTTCCGTTTTAGTCATTTTAGTACTTCAAGTTAAACTAAACAAAATTGAGAAATGTTTTAGAAATAGTTTTAGTGAATGATAATAAACAGGGAATGAATCAGTGTTGATGAACAAATCGGTTGAATGAATGATTCAAATGACTCACTCATAAAGGTATGAATTAATTATTCAAACGGCGCGTAATTAGTCGCTACCTACTAACGTTTCAATGTAACCTGCATAAAGAAATACTTAAAAATCTCAACCACTAACAACCAGACTGACAGTCTGTCTGGAACAAACTCAGACGAAAGGAGTGACGCTGACTATGAAAGGTCCCAGTGCTGTTGGACTGTTATATTGGGCCTTTTGAAACACTGCTCGACCAATCAGATTCAAGGAGCGGAACTAACTACTGTATAAAGTTCTATAATTACAACTTCCTGGACGTCCAGCTCTTCCTTTGCGTGCTTAGAGATGTAATTATAGAGCTGGATTCAGGTGACTACAGTGAACATGAGAATGAAACCTACAGACAGCAAATATATCATGTGTCTCTGTTCGACTTCTCAATCTGTACTGCTTCCACTGAAGGAAGTTACTTAAACCAGACCTCACAAAAAAACACAAAACAAATATTTACATACAGTACACACAAAGTCTCTTACGTGTTAAGCAGTTCATCTCGTGTGTTTTCACACTGTTGCCGCACCAGCTCCTCAAACTCCGCTGGTAAGAGCGGAAGATCGGCTGAGACCAGGGCGTCCAAACGAACAAACCGCAGAGATGAGAAACTACAAACGAAACATAATAATTTTATAAATCATTAATGGGATCATGATGTTAGGACCATGATGAAGGGATCATAGATGCTGACCTGCTCATCCAGAGATCCTGTATGTGGAGCAGCATAGGGTTCACCGTGTAGAGGTTCTCCGTCTGCCAGCTTTTAGCTTCCATGATGTTCCAGGGAACTGGTGCACGAATTACACGGGACGTGAAAGGCCGGGGAACAGCAGAAATTGATAGACGCTCCCTCTCTGCTGGATCTAGCAGGATATAGTCGACTGCAAAAAAAAGAGACAAATTACAATTAGGAAAATTTTCAGACAACTTATTCAAAGGGCCACACAAATATGAAAATTGACTTGCACTAAAAAGACAGTAACATAAATTGGATGACATATATATATATCTTTATAGACCATTTTGCAAGATGTAAACAACACTGGTCCAGAAACACTTCCTGTTTCAGTTTGTAACTGTTTTCTTTATTTCACATGTAAAGAAAACATCTTAAAGATGTTTGTTTAACTTTTTGATTCAGTTTTATATGTTGTTGGTTGTATTTTATCCCAGCTTTTATGTAGTGTTAAAAAACTGAAACAGGAAGTGCTTCAGGACCAGTGTTGTTTACATCTTGCAAAATGGTCAATAGTACTTGTTTACTGTCATTAATATACCTGCTGAAGTGTACATCATCTACTCTAGATGGTGTCGTGTGTCATACCGATGCTCTTGCGGAGGCTGAATTCATAGTCTCTCTGGACCTCCTTCAGGAGATCCTCCTGCATCCACTGCATCTTCCGCTCGTCCTTTTGGAAACGGATGGGTGCAAGCTTCAGGATACCGGTGATCTGCTCTGGTGGGTGGGGTGCCAACATGTGTCCGTAAATACCCTCTGTGATATAGTACAAATACCTCTGAGACAGAAAGAGAGGAGAAAGAATATAAATTGGTAGATGGATGCAAGAGAACCCGTTCTTATTTAAAACCATTAAAAAAATTACATATTCTTTATCTATCTATATTTATATATTAGTGGTGTATTAAAATGAGGAGGCATTTTTTTATATACTGTATTATATAGCAAATGTGAATTTATGTCCGTTAACACTTTTTCCTGGTTAAATAAACATTACATAAAAAATAGAGACCAAATACAATTCTCTTTTGTATTTTTTGCAATAACTATATAATGTTCTATTTATTTATACCTCTACTACTATACCCCTAAACCTCTACTTTATACTGACCTCTAAATCTCTCTCTGTGGGTTCCACCTGGTCTCTTTGACTTCGTTTCTCCTCATGCCGAATGATTTCAAGCTGCTGGTTCGGTGTCAAGGGGCGACATCTAAGAATGATGGCATTGGTTTGGTAATGTTAAAAAGATGGTTCCTGATGTACAGTAAATATTACAATAAATACACACATTTGCTCTAAATCTCTGCTTTAAAGGGTTAGTTCACCCAAAAATGAAAATTAAGTCATTAATTACTCACCCCCATGCTGTACCAACCCCGTAAGACCTTCGTTCGTCTTCGGAACACAAATGAAGATATTTTTGATTAAATTTGAGAGCTGTATAACTACCACATTGGCTCCTAAGGGACTGCCTCTTGACGGCCCAAAAAGTCAATGAAGAAAATGTTTAAATATCCCAAGTGACTACCGTGGCTCAACTATATGTTTATCAAGCGACGCGAATACTTTTTGTGCGAAAAAACAAACAAAAATAACGAGTTTATTCGACTATTTTTTTCTTCCTTGTAGGCCAGAACGAGACTTCCTTATAGATTTCCACGACGCATGCGCGAGAACTGCGATCTGAAGTAGTGTAAGCTGTGTACGCAGATCGCAAATCTCGCGCATGCGTCGTGGAAATCTATAAGGAAGTCTCGTTCTGGCCTACAAGGAAGAAAAAAATAGTCGAATAAACTCGTTATTTTTGTTTGTTTTTTCGCACAAAAAGTATTCGCGTCGCTTGGTAAACATATAGTTGAGCCACGGTAGTCACTTGGGATATTTAAACATTTTCTTCATTGACTTTTTGGGCCGTCAAGAGGCAGTCCCTTAGGAGCCAATGTGGTAGTTATACAGCTCTCAAATTTAATCAAAAATATCTTCATTTGTGTTCCGAAGACGAACGAAGGTCTTACGGGGTTGGTACAGCATGGGGGTGAGTAATTAATGACTTAATTTTCATTTTTGGGTGAACTAACCCTTTAAATTAAAGTGTCTGCTGTGTGAGAGAGAGAACTTGTACCTCTGTGCTCGGGTTATAGGTCGCCTCCTCACACCCGGAGCGTCACTGCAGACTTGAATGTGAAGTTAAGATAGGACTCACTTAAAGTGTGTGTGTGTAATACCAGTCAAAAGTTTTGAAAGAATCATTTAATATTTTTGAAAGATGGCTGTATTTATTTGATCAGAAATACAGTAATATTGTGAAAAATATTATCATTCTGATATACCAATTTGCTGCTCAATTACTAGTATTCCTCGATTATGAAAAATGGTTCTTACAATTATCAATAGTAGCCTAGTTGAAAACATTTTTTGCTGCTTAATATTTTTGATGAATACAAAGTTCAATGAACAACATTTATTTGTTTAACATTAAAAATATATTTCTTATATATATTATATCCCTTTTGTTCAATTTAATCCATCCTTGCTGAATCAAAGTATTATTATTTTTTAGAGGTGTCAATATATCGTTATACAAAAATGCAACAATATGTATGGTGGATAGTGACAATATGTATTTTATATAGTTGAGGAAAAAATAGTTTCATTAAACTGCTATATGTAATGTTGAATATAATGTATAATAATGCAATGGGGGAATATTTGTGGGTCTTCTTATTTTACCAGTAAAAAGTAGCCTACATTATTTTTAATAAATCTAGGCTAGTCAATGAAAGAGTTCAAGCATAACCGTCTAAAATAATTCTGTAGTTTCAGCTTCAGAATCATAAATATATTTTTTATTCTGGTGTCACTATTGTCCTGTGCATTGGGTTATCAGCACTAAATCCAAGCCTAATCTATTCTAATTTACACCAGTACATTTTTTTTGTTAAAGTTTTACCATATGTCTTGGAGCATTGCAATAATATCGTATCAGTACATCGTATAGTGACATGTATCGAATCGTGACATGATGAGGGTATTGTAACACCCCTATTATTTTTAAAATATTTGCAGTATTAGCTTACTTGCCCCAAACATTGTGCATCATGTTTCAACAAAAATATAAAGCAGCACAACTGTTTTCAACATTGATAATAATCAGAAATATTTCTCGAGCAGCAAATCATCATATTAGAGTGATTTACCTAGAGTAAGGATGCTGAAAATTTAGCTCTGATCACAGAAAAAAAATACATTTTACTATATATTACAATAGAAAACAATTCATTTAAATGGCAATAATAATTTACAATATAACGGTGTAAAAATAGTTTTTTGAATAAATAAATGCAGCCTTGCAGAGCATTAGAGACATCTTTCAAAAACATAAAAAAATAGCAATTCCAAACTTTTGACAAGCAGTCATATATATATATATATATATATATATATATATGCATATTTAAGCATAATTCAGTGTGTGTAAGTATATGAAAGATGTTTGTTAAGGATACAAGCAGATGGAGGACACTGAGGCGAGTGACGTCTGCGGTGTAGATGTTGGATTTTCAGATTTTGGCCTCTCGGGCTGTAGTTGTTCCCAATGGACTCGCAGGGACTTCTGTGGTGCCGCAGCTCCTTGTAGGGAACCGCAAGCGTCCGAGAGTGATTCTGCAGGATGGGCGGGTATTGGCTGTTAAGGAGATACATCTGTAAGAGAACAGAGAGTAAATGAGGATGAGCGGAAACATACAGAAAAGATCAAATCAAATAGAGATTGTCATGTATGAAGATACTGGGACACTTTACACACACCTGATATAGGTCAGAGGGATTCTGGGATGCGGGATGGCGCTGCAGCCGCCCAGTGCATCCAACATCATGACTTAAGTTAGCATTCATCTACGAGGAAAACAAGTACACTAAACACTTAAAGCACACATTTTGATAAAATACTGGCTTCATTCTGAGGTATGGTGTCAATGTGTTTCAGGCGTTTGCCGTATAAAACACAGTACAATGTGTTTTACACTACACAAACACTTAGACACAAACACTGACTGTCTAGATAGGGAGCGTAACTTAATATGATGATCTAAAATGCTGTCTAGGCAGTTAAGTTACAGCTTTTGAGACACCGACCAGTTTAAATGTCTTGACTGTCGTGTGTTAAGTTACATTAAAACACATTTTTTTAAGTTATGAACAAGTCAGAAAACTTTAATAGTGAGACAAACGTCAGTAATGCTCACTCAAGATAAATAACGGACAATTTCAATACGGTTTGGTAGGCGTTCATCAACAAAATGTTTTTTTCTCCACATAAACGTCTTTTTAAACCGGTCTAATGATCTTACCTTCAGACATTCCTCATATAATCCGACATAATCGCATTCACAGAAATATACAGACTGATTATTGACCAGATCAAAGCGCCTCACAGCCGTTAACGTTACACGAGCACGAGCCTCGTCTGTCTGTCACCGGTTGTCAATAACGTATAGTTTGTTCACGCGCTGTACATGGTGACAGCCCGCTGTAGTTACACTATCATCAGTAAACCATAGGTTTTATGAAGCTGTTTGCGTAAAATAATAATAAACAAAGAAGATAATATTTATAAAATCACAAGTTACTGTACAGCCATTACAACAACTGTCAATAGTTTTCAAATAATAATTTTACACAGGCTTTATTGTAGTTGTAATGCCACACTGTGAACACACTGTGTCGCTGTTTCACCGATCGTTAGTGGACTGAGCAGTAAAACATTAATTTGTTGACTATATATTAAACTTTATTTCGCTGGAAGAAAGATTCATATAAAAGTGTATGGCCCACATATGAGCAGTGGACCCCTGTGGGGAGTTTGAGCCCCTTTATAAAATAAAGTAACTATAAGGGGCCTCTCTCTGTCCTGATTTAGATCTAATTATAGACATCTTTAAACAGAAGAAACAATGCACTTTTTTAACACAGTGTATTATATATATATATATAATGCACTCTCTCACACTCTCTTTATATGTGCATGTGTATGTGTGTTTTGAGGTCATACTGTTAAACTTTCAGAATAAATCACCACAGAACTGGCAAAGGACCTGAGAGCGGACAAGAGCCATTCATCACCAGACCTTTATACAGAGCAATCGCCTATAGTAAAGTCTGCCTTACTTAAGAGGGAGAAAGCCAGGTAAATCTAACCGTCCCTTCCGATATCCCAGTTTCTGTCCTCTTAGCAGTAATTCTTTATTGTACACGCCTGCATTCAGCTGAAAAAGGCATCACTTATCACAGATTTCTTCACATACTTTCACTAACACAGAAGGTCATCAGTAGAAGTGATCAGACACTAGTGAGTGATCCAGCACACGCAGATCAACTAACTCCAGGGCTGTCAGCATAAAATAAACATGACCTCTGTGTTTACTGCTTTCAGATGTCTAAACAAGGACACAGTCTAGCTCTACAACTAGATTACAGACTGACACTGGACTAGATTACACCAGAGATTACACTGGATCACACATGCCGATCAAGCCTGACATTCTGGAACAAACGAGTCAGTCAGAATTAAACTCCCGCTCAAAAAGTTAGAAAAAATTAAGATTTTTTAATGTTTTTGTAATTAGTCTCTCATGATAAAAAGTACAGTAAAATGATTAAAGATTTAAGTTTTTTTTATGTGAATATATTTTAACACTGTGATGCCATTACTCCACTCTTCAGAGTCCCATGATCCTTCAGAATTAATGTTTCTTGAGCATCAAATCATCATATTAGAGTGATTTCTGAAGGATCATGTGACACTGAAGACTGATGCTGAAAATTCAGCTTTGATCACAGGAATAAATTACTTTTTTAATAGAAAACAGTCATTTCAAATCAGAAAAATATATCACAATACTACAGTTTTTACTGTATGTTTGATCAAATAAATGCAGCCTTGGTGAGCACAAGAAACTCTCTTTCAAAACATTTAAAAATCTTATCGACCCCAAACATCCGAACGATAGTGTACGTGCAATTAAGTCCAAATAAATCGAAAACTTAAACTGGCATGAACTATAAAACTTTTAGTACATTCAGCACATCCTTAAAGTCAATCTGAAACCATCCGCAATCCATTTGAATCATCAAGAGATGTTAATACGAGTGAAAGAGGATATGCAAGAGAAAAAAATTAAGTTGGGAATACATAGGTGTTGAAAAATTGGAGGGATTTGAAACAAAAAAAGTTGTTTCAGAGGCAGAGCAAGTACAAAGATTGACATTTTGTGCTTTAGAAAAAAGTGCAACACTGTAAAAAATATTTTCAAGATTTGTTATCACAACATATTTTCTTTTGTCAAATCAACTTTATAATAATTTACTTAGTTGAGATAACTTATTATTTTGAGTTTCTGATGGTTAAATTAATCTCCTTCATTGTATTAACTCACTTTTTCCAGTTCAATCAACTTAAAATGTTAAGGCAACCCGGGTTACTTACTCTTTTAAGTTAAACCAACAATATTTTTTTACAGTGTAGTAATAAAAACATTTTTTCTTTTGTCAAATCAACTTAAATAATTTATTTAGTTCAGATAACATATAATTTTGAGTTTCTGGTGGTTAAATTAATCTCCTTCATTGTATTAACTCACTTTTTCCAGTTCAATGAACTTAACATTTTAAGGCAACCAGGTTACTTACTTTTTTAAGGTAAACCATCGATATTTTTTTTTACAGTGCAGCGACATGCAAGAAAGGACTGACATTTCACATTCTCACAGCTCATCTAGAGCTTATCTCACATCACCCAGGTTTCTGTATATAACCTGTTAAAATGTAATATTTCGTGCATGGAACTTGATAACACATCAGTTCTGGAAATAGAAATGGTTACGAGTGGGAGAGACTGAGCTAGAGAGAGGGAGAGAGAGAGACAGCATGTAATTAGATGACTAAAGACTTAATTGTCTTTCATCTATAAAGACATTTAGAACACTCTGCTGTTCTAGCATGCAAATACAAAGACACATTCCCTCGCTCGCTCTCTCTCATCTCTTTTCATGAAGTCAGCGAATCAGACACTCATTGTAACCGCGATACACTAATAGCTTTAAGTGATTTCTAAACTGCTCTCTCAGGACAGATCCCTCCAGACTGAGTCATTACACTGGTTCACACTATATGCGTATTTGAGAGATATTAAGACTTGGATTGCTTTATTATAGAAGTAAACGTTCATCCAAAACCTTTGAAATCGCAAAATGAAGTTCTGTCTTTTTTTTTTACTCACCATCATGTTGTTTCAAACACGCATCTGTGGAACATAAAACAAGATGTTTTAAAGAATATTCATGGTAGGATAATGTCAAAGACAGCAGAAAACTTCCATAAAAAGTCGTTTCACAGAAGACAGAAAGTCATAGAGGTCTGGATCAAGGTGAATGACAATATAACAGTGCAGTTAAACTTGCTTTCTAGGACGACGAAACAGTCAATTACACCTGTAACGTACAGTTCGGAAACAATGAGTTTTAAAGGAAAAACTCAATGTAATAAATAGCGATACGATCATCGAGATGAAATATTAGCTAACTTATGAACTACTTCATGATTTGTAATCACAACATTTTTTCGTTTGTCAAAACAAACTTAGATAAAACATAATATTTTGAGTTTCTGGTGATTAAATTAATCTCCTTCATTGTATTAACTCAATTTTTCCATTTCAATAAACTTAAAATTTTAAGACAACCAGGTTACTTATTTTTTTTAAGTTAAACCAACAATATTTTTTTACAGTGACTCAAACTATTATGAATGATGACATGACGAATCAAAACACTGAATTTAAGTATATAATACCAATATGTTTTAGGTTTATTCGCAAAACATTTATTTTAGAATCATTGAGATACTATTATAGTTTTGAATGTTGATTTTTATGTTCAGTTTCCATGTTTTATTTTCATTAAATTTTATTTCAGTTTTAGTTATTTTAGTACATCAAGTTAAACTAAATGAAAAAGAGAAATGTTTGGCAACTAGCTGAATTTTTTTTATAGATTTTTTGGCATTTATTTTATTTCAACTACCAACATTCATTTATAACTTAATTTTAGTTTTAGCAAGGATGCGTTCAATTGTTCAAAAGTGAAAATATAATGTTACAAAATATTTCTTCAAATAAGTGCTGTAATTTGAT